>NC_136905.1:83959085-83966585 GCF_949606895.1 Notothenia rossii | reverse complement strand
TCTGTGTAAATATCTCTGTTCACTTCATTAAATGTCTCTCTCGTCCTCTTCTTTACGTGTGCTCTCTCTCTCTCTCTCTCTCTCTCTCTCTCTCTCTCTCTCTCTCTCTCTCTCTCGCTAACACACACACTTCGTATCTGCACGTCCATCTTAAACAGATTCAAATCTGTACGGGATTTGTTTAACTGTGTCTGTGTGTACAAAGAAAGGAGATTACTATCAGTTGTTAAGGCCCTCAAACTCCACCAATTGTTGTGTGTGTGTGTGTGTGTGTGTGTGTGTGTGTGTGTGTGTGTGTGTGTGTGTGTGATGTTTATCAGCGGTCAGGACCTCAACCCCCCCCCCCCCAGATTTCCCCGTCGGCCACCGTGCAGCGTTCCTGAGTTTTTATCTCCCGCCTTCATCTCTCTCTTCATATTGCTCGCCGTGTTTCTTTATCTCGACGCAGACGTTCCTGCATGGATTTTTTTTTTTTTTTTAAATACACTCTGAATTATTCTTCCTCTCAGTTTGGCCTCTGCGGACGGATGAGCTGATCCCGTAAACAGATACTCTGATATCTGGACGCAACAGAACAAATTAAGCGGGGAGTTTACTCCGAAATATGAATTGGACCAAAATTGACTTCTGTTCGAACTAAATGAGAAGGGAGCGGAATATAAATGTGCTTCAGTCTCTGAAGGATGTGACTACACAATGCAATCTGAAATGAATTGTTTCAGCATGCTGCCCAGGAATAATAAGTGTGGTTTTGTAATAGGAGTTTAGCCTTTTATGTTGTGTTCCCCTCAAATGTGTGTCTGTTGTCCTGGTATCAAACCCCTTTATTACACCTGTTACAAAAACTCTAAATCTGTCCCAGTATCTGTGTCCCACATCTAGTCAGAATGTGTCTCTCCACCTGAGGTAACACTGCAGTGAGATATAGGCTCTTGTTTTTAGACAAAGCATCATCATGTTAAAGGTCCCATGTCATGCTTTTCCGGTTCTGACCCGTCCCCTTGTGTTCTGTAGCTTCTGCATGTGAACGGTCTGCAGAGTCACAAACCCTCAAAGTACTCCCTGTAGCGAGTAACACTCTAAGAGAAGACCTGTCTATGCTGCCCCAGAACGCCTCGTTGGACATTGTTAACTGTGTTCGTTATTCTCGCGTCCAGGAGAGAAGCTTTAAAAAGGAGACTAAATGGAGTCTCTGGGGAGGTTCAAATGGGTACTTTAATTAAAAAATAGGCGCGGTTATGTTACAAGCAGAATATTTTCAGTGAGGAGAGATAGGCTGCAGCTTTGAGACCCCAAAAGTATTCGTCCTTCCCGCTTGCTGGCTGTTTGCTCCTCCTCTCTAGGGGCTGTGGTGACGTAGGAGACTTCCCCCTCGTTATCACTTTCATAACTTTATATGTAATACATGTTAACGGCGTCTATAGCCACTTTAATGATACTAATGGACGGTAATCCCGGATGTCATCATGAAGGATTTTCAGAATAAAAGCTTGGTATTGAGAACTTCCGGTTTTTTCCAGAATAAAATAGCATTTAAACTGACGGTATGTTCTAACTAAATTATGCCATAAAACATTGATTTTAATTTCTAACAACATTTATCTTTTTCCATTGTGTTCTTCTTGGGTATTTTGACGTATTTCGGGTATATTGACGTTACTTCCGCGGAGCCGTTACGTTTAGACCAATCCGCGGACTTCCCCACACACACACACACACACACACATACACACACACACACACACACACGGCGAGGCTCGCTGCTGCGAGGAGCGGGACACTGTTAGCTGGCTCACTGGTCTGGGGGGTCGGAGAGACAGTGAGACACCGCGGAACTCAGCACACACACAAACTCCCAGAGGCAGGCTGCGGGTCTGTGTGTGTGTGCCCAGGCTGGGTTTCGCTGTGTCTCGCTGTCTCGCAGTCGGCCACTGGGCTCACAGGGGGGGGAGCGGGGGGGGGAGTGAATACACACACTATACAGACATTTAGTGATTTTGTTTATTAGAAAATCACCAACTAACATCAGAAAACAGAAGGGTTATTCTGTAACACAACATCTCCTGATTCTGGTCAAATATAGTTCAAAATGAGTTCTCCAGATAATTACAAGATCTGATTTATCTAAATATCGTTTCTTAGTTCAATACATCTTACCAATTTTTTTTGACTTATTTCAAGTCATTGTTTAACTGCAGCATTTGTTCCAGTGAGCTAACTTAATTCCAACTCAATTGCAGAGTTGGGTGTAACGCGTTACAAAGTAATAAAATTACTTTTGTCGGTAACGGATTAGTGTAACGCGCTACTTTTATAATTCAGTAATCACACTACAGTTACTAACATTGCCCCGACACGCGTTACTTCGTTACTTACTAAAAATCAGTCATAATCAAACCTCAACAAACACCTGCAAAGAACACATGCTAAGATTAAGCTAACGCACACGCTATTTGTTGTTTGTTAAACTTTATATCACGTAGTCTGTTCTTCTTCTCTGTCTTCCGGTTGTTGCCTGTTTTGAATGACGAATACACACTACCGCCGCCTGCTGGTAAGGAGAGTTATTGCCACTCACGCATGCGCAGTTCGTACGTGCTCGGCTGAAGTCTGAGCGGTGTGTTTCAGTCTGGTCCAGTGCAACACATGGCCAACACGCAGGAGAACACGCCGACGCCACAGCGTGAGCAGTAACGAGTTACTTTATGTAGAGAGTAACGAAGTAGTGTAATATATTACTTTTTTTTAGTAACGATCGCATCTCTGCTCAAGTGTTATGCTTTGTTCGACAGTCATGCTCAAAAGACCTCGTTTACACAACACGAAAGCTTATGATTTAAAGTGAAAAAAAAGCACAAATGTTGAATCGTTTGACTAAGATCAGAGGAAACTGACTGGATGGATTTTGATTAACCATCGATATCCAATAATCCGAGTCAGTCAGTGATTTGAATCATTCGTCAAGAAGCCAAACTTTATTTGTTTATTTTAACCATTCGTTGTTTTTGGAATAGCACTTTAGTTTGACTCCGTTTCTATGAATCAGATATTTCTGTCTCAATCAGTAAATCTGCCCGACGACAGCCCGTCCTGCTGCCATGACTGATGCCCACTTTGACCTCCAATTGACCTGGAAGTTAAACCTTGAACCCCCCAGTGATTTTCCCAGCATGCTCTCTGTCTATGTACTCTTAAAATAGTCACACACATTCAGAAACACACATATCTCTTCCTTTGAACTGACAAGCTCTTTAAAAAGCCATCGACCCACCTCGCTGAACTTTACGACATCAGACATACGCACGCACGCACAGTCAGACACACGCACGCACGCACAGTCAGACACACACACAGACACACACACAGTCAGACACACACACAGACACACACACACAGACACACACACACACACACACACACACCTCGCCTGCCGTGACAAGCTCTTTAAAACACCATCAAGTCACCCGGCTGAACTTTACGACACGGTTTCATTCCATGTTTATAAGACCCAAACACAGACACACTGACACACCGACACATCGACACACCGACACACACACACACACACACACACACACACACACACACACACACACACACACACACACACACACACACACACACACACCGACACACACACCGACATACACACACACACACACACACACACACACACACACACACACACACACACACACACACACACACACACCAACACACACACGGTTCACAAGTGTTGCATTCACCTACTCAGCCGGTACATGATAAATATGTCTGTTTGAGTCAAGGTCAAACAGACCTCCTTGTCCGCATACACACACTCTCACATATCCACATCTAAACTCACACACACACACACACACACACACACACACACACACACACACACACACACACACACACACACACACACACACACACACACACAGAAACACACACACACCAGTTTGAGAGAAAGTTCTAAAGAGATTGTTCGGTAACAGCGATGAGATAAAAAGACCAAAACATATCGCAGCACTAAATGTTAATTAGGGCTCGAGGGCGACGGCATGAGGAACACATGGGTTACAGATGTTATCTTTTAAATGTAAAACAAAGAAGTAAAGAGTCAATTTGAGAAGGAAATTGAAATCAATAAAATTCAAGTGTACATCCTCTTCTGCTTTTCTCTTGTCTCCTTTAGTCCCCTTTCCTTACCTCTTGTTTCCTCTCCCCTTGTCTCCTTTAGTGTCCTTTCCTCTCCTCTCCACTTGTTTTCTCTCCTCTTGTCTCCTTTAGTATCGTTCCTTTCCTCTCCTCTCTTCACCTTTGGTATACTTTCTGTTCCTCTTGTTTCCTCTCCTCTCGTCTACTTAAGTATCCTTTCCTTTCCTCTCCTCTTGCTTCCTTTCGCCTATTTTCATATCCTCTGCTCTCCTCTTGTTTCCTCTCCTTTTGTCTCCTTTAGTATGCTTCCTTTCCTTTCCTCTTATTTCCCCTCCTCTCCTATGTTTCCCCTTGTTTCCTTCCCTCTCTAGTCTCTCCTCTTACCTTGCCTCCCCTCTCCTCATTTAGTGTTTATTGTCCCTGATAAATAAATGACAAACAGTATGAACATGATATTCTTTCCAGATGACAGTCATTATTCATTTCTAGCCCCAAACAACTCCTCCTCCTCTTCCTCCTCCTCCTCCTCCTCCTCCTCCTCCTCCAAAGTGTTGGTCCGCTATCCCTCCATCTCATCGCTCTCCTTCTCTTTACAACCTCCTCTTCTCATATCCCTCCAACACTTTGCACCGGCAAAAATTAATCACCTGTCTTTGGGGGTGTGTGTGTGTGTGTGTGTGTGTGTGTGTGTGTGTGTGTGTGTGTGTGTGTGTGTGTGTGTGTGTGTGTGTGTGTGTGTGTGTGTGTGTGTGTGTGTGTGTGTGTGTGTGTGTGTGTGTGTGTGTGTGTGTGTGTGTGTGTGTGTGTGTGTGTGTGTGTGCGTGTGGCCGGCAGGAAGCCCACAGAGGTTTTTAAGCAGCTGATTTATTGCCGAGTTAATTCATAACGGCGTCCGATGATGATGAGAGGCCGCGGGAAAGTATGGTCGTCACTGTTGTTGTTGTTGAAGGGTGAAAGAGAATAAACAGAGTGGCTATTTTACATAAAGTAATATAGTGGAGAGGAATGGAGGAAGGAAGGGAAGGGAGAAAGGAGGGAAGGGAAGAAGGTGATGTCTGTTGGTGCAGTTTACAAAGTTGTTAAGTGATGTCATCTAATTTGCATATTCTCACTCTTGGATATTTACTAAAGCCTCCGATCTCTCGCTCTCGGCTCAGACTAATGACTGGAAAGAGAAAATAGCTCTGGATTTGGCTTTGAGATTATTTTACACCTTTTAGACCCTTTTGATCAAATACAGTGTTTGTACTGATTTAGCAGCAACAACGAAACATGTACACTGATGCACAGATGTGTCTTTCCCAATGTAAGTCAATGGGAAGTAGTATTTCTGGGCCCAAACGACATACGCCTAACTCTTCCTTGGGTCTTGGTTTCTGGAGGGAACTTTGGGATTGTACCCTTTGCAGACCATTCACATGCACAGAAACCTAAATAACACACTTCAGGAAAAGGGAAAACCCCAAAAATGAAAGTTTTTCTAAACTAGTTTCATTTCTACACATAACTTTAATTCAGTTGAATATTAACTGTAGATGCTAAGCTAACGCTTTAAGCCTCTGAGGATCTGCTATATTGGCGTAATGTGAATACGATGAAAGGTGAATAAAAGTCAGATACAAAGTTTCCAGTTAAATACAGTCCATTTCCATTTTCCAACCTCCTGTTGTTATTTACATCTGTGATCTTGTCTATTCTACAGTACTGCAATACCTAGTACAAATGTTTGTCAGCAGCTTTAAAATCAAAACTGCTCCACCTGTTAAAAATCTGCTCACAGATTGTTGGTCGTCAAAGACACTATGACTCAGCCTATCATAACAACCTAGAGGCTGTCCAACAACATCATCTCTGACCCAAACCATGTTCTGAACAGTGAATATGAACTGCTACCATCTAATCGGAGATACAGGGTCCCACCATTCAATAAGGTCAGACTGAAGCACTCCTTTGTGCATCAGTCAATCCTCACAGTGAATACAGAGCTGATCCCAGATCAGATGCACGCTGAAGGCTCTTTGAGCAGCTTCTCTCTCACTGATTGTGCTGTTATGCTAAAGGTTTGTTGTTTGTGTTTCATGTAATTGTGTCTGGATATTTGTCTATGTTGGTGTTGGACATGGAGCTGCTCTGACGCAAGTACAATTTCCGACTTGGTCTGACTAATAAAGTAATATCGTATTGTATCGTATTTTTTTCCTTTTTAACTAGTGTCCATTTAACTTGCTTCATTCTCTCATTCACGATATTACGGTTCACACAATACCTTTAGCAAATGTTTGTAATCCCGTGTTTGTGTGTGTGCTCCGTCTGTGTGTGTCTGTGTGTGTGTGTGTGTGTGTTCTCCGTGTGTGGTCTGTATGGCCTTCCGACGGAATCTCTAACCACAAACATTGGTTCCTGCCTTTACACCCACAGTGTTAATTGGCTCTTACATTAAGTCTACCATGAACCCCATTCTGATTCTCTTGTCTTTCATAATCAGAATGATTCCCTTTCTTTGCCCTCCGTCCAGGCTCCAGGCTCTGAGGAAGGAGAAGTCACGTGATGCGGCGCGGTCGCGGCGGGGGAAGGAGAACTTTGAGTTTTACGAGCTGGCGAAGATGCTGCCGCTGCCGGGCGCCATCACCTCGCAGCTGGACAAAGCCTCCATCATCCGGCTCACCATCAGCTACCTGAAGATGAGAGACTTCGCCAACGGGGGAGACCCGCCGTGGAACCTGCGCATGGAGGGAGCCCCGCCCAACACCTCCGTCAAAGGTAGGACCAACAAGTTTATCTGATTGTGTTTACTTACCAACAAGTCTTTGTACGTATGGCGTCAAAAACAACCAGAGAAGACAAAAGTACACACTTCTTTTCCTCAAGTAGAAGTACAGATACTCGTGATTAAAAATACTCTGGTAAAAGTAGAAATACTGACTAAACTTCTTTCCTCAAGTCAAAGTAAAGAGGCTTTGAAATGTACTTCAGTAAAAAGTACCCATAACTAGCAGCTGTTTTAAAGAGTACCTGACCTCCCTTTATATTAATAGAACAATAATGTCATTGTTAGCTAATGAATGTTTCCATGCTGAACAACGGCAACATGACAACGTTTCCATTGGTCCCTCTTCTTTAGAGAAGACCAGGAAATGATGGATACACGGATCGTGTTCAAATCAATAGGCACGCAATGACTCTAAATAATAATGATCACGCCACCAAACACACATTCAGACTAAAGGAACCAGCCTGTTTGGAAAATGAGAGAAGTAGAAAGTACAGGTATTTGTGTTCAACATGTAAGAAGTAGAAAGTACAGGTATTTGTGTTCAACATGTAAGAAGTAGAAAGTACAGGTATTTGAGTTCA
>NC_136905.1:83906585-83951585 GCF_949606895.1 Notothenia rossii | reverse complement strand
GATTTGCGCTGACAGATGACGAGACGCTCTCAGCTCACAGCCTGATGTTTCCGTCTGAAGCCAACCACCCTGATCTCCCTCCAGCTGTTCAATTCAGGTTATTCGTCATTTAACAGCAGGACCGTCCTCACATTGATGTCTGATAGCAGCAACAACACAACTCCTATCTTCAACCAAAGCACAGTGGGGCACAATGAGAGCATATGAACAACAGAGCCTCTATTATAGAGACTTCAGCATGTACACATTGGAAGATAATTGTTATATCCTTCGTAAAGACCCCCCACCCAGTTGTAATCACTGCAGCCTTTTACCCACAGATCTTATCTTGAACATAAGAAAGGCGATTCAGGGCAGCTGCTGTTCCTTCAGAGAATAAACTTGTCAAACGCTGGAGCAACTCGCTGACGACATTTTCGACCGCCGGCTAAAAAACCGCCTGCCGTTACGCTCGCACTTAATAAACGGAGAGTAATTTGGCCAGCTGCAAGTGTGAGATGTTTTGATTCCCCAGTCGCAGTGTAAAGAAAAATGGAATGACAGAGGGAGAGGGAAACAGCAGTAATTATAAAACTAATTACCAAATGCTGATGATGCCCATAGGCTTTGCATAACTAAATTTAGACGAGGAAATTGCTTTCGGCTGCCCACGTTGCTGCCGGGCGTTTCTTTTAACTCCAACCCCCCCGACTCGGTCTCGTCCCGCATGCTGTCACACACCAAATAATAAGAAAAAAAATAATCACCATGGAAACAATTACTCCAACACCTTTTTTTTTTTTTTTTCCCGCTATCTCTTTCTCTTTATTTTTGTTGGCAAACACAAAACAGCTCCAGGAAGTGTTGTTGTCCAACATTGTATTTGTAATGACAGCAAATACAGTCGCTTGTTTTCTGTTTACCCCCCTGAAAGACGCCACAATTAACTCGAACACTGGGAGTGAGAGTTGTTATTGAATCAGGCTCTATTCGTCTCTGCGGGACTCGCATATGAAATTACATGTTTTTGTCTCGTTGAGTGTCTTCATGGATTTGTTCTCGCTGCTGCGTGATTTTCCTCCCAAGTGAGAAGCATGCAGCTGTAGCTTGAACACAGTTTGATCAATCTTATCTGCTTGTATCCATAATGACTGTTGTTCTGTCCAACCATGTGACTGGGGAAGTGGTCGGATTAGAGTCTGAAATGAATGCATGTGCTGGAAAGTGTTCGGCCCAATGGGAGGCTACGTGCCCGGTCACTTTAGTTGTTTTTCATTCACTGGATTAACAACGTTGTGAAGCAGCTGATCATCAAGAAACTCAAGGTTTATTTTAAGTATACAGGCGGTCGAGGAGACGCCGACGAGCCAATGTTTTTCAGGGCGTTTCAGGAACTATTTCAGGTTCTTCTATGAGTATTTAATGAGATTCAAAGGGTTGTTTCTAGACAATGTCATCTGTGTTTGTAGGAGTGTTACGGTGTGTCTCGGACGGCTTGCAGATGTTTTACAGAGTTCACGTCTTCAGGTGTTTTTCCGCGTTCTCTGGAGATGTTTGGATTATCAGATTTGAGTCTTTTAGAGAGTTCTAGATTTCGTGTTTGCAGGTGTGACATTTTTCTGGGGTTCAGCAGCCATGGAGTCTTTTAGGGTTGTTGCTTAAAGACTTTGCCAAAGACTTCCGAGAGTTGCCAAGCTGTGCTAGTTATTTTACGAGGTAGTCGAATAAGTTATTGGGGTCATGCAAATATTGTTTAAAGGGTTTAAGGGCTTTCAAGGTTTTTCTAAAGGGGTATTTCAAGGGACTGTTTGTTTTGCAGTGAGTTACAGATGTCAATGTTGTGATGCATTGATCTCGATGTTAGGTGGTCGAGGAGATCCCATGTTTTTCAGGGCGTTTCAGGAACTGTGTCATGTATTTTATGAGTATTTGAGGAGAGTTGAGGGTTCAAGGGATTCAACGGGTAGTTTCTAAATACTACAACTGTGTTTTAATGTGTATTTTAATAGAGTTCACATTTCAATTTGTCTTGCAAAGTTTGTGTAGAGGTACTTACAGGTTTCTTGAGGTCATAGGAGAGCTGCAGGCAATGTTAAGAGTGCTAAGAGTTGACTTTAGGTGTTTTTAAGGGACTGTATGTTGTTAACAGAGAGGTATAGATTTATTTGATGGTTTGCACGCGTTTCGTGGGTTTAGAAAGTGTTCTGGTTGTTTTAGGGGTCGTTTAAACAGTTCTTGGGGTCTTTTTGGATCTGGAAGTGTCACCATAAGAAATGGTCATCATCAGCTTACTAAGTGATATGTGTTGGCATCTTTAAGGAAGTTTGAGGGATCTGTGGAGAGGGGCAGTGGCCATTAAAATGGTCTTTGAAGGGTTTGAGGTGTTCTGGGTCCTTGAGACAATTTAAGGATCGGATGATTGGGTTCTTTGGAAGGTTTTCAGGTGTCTTTGTGTGGTTCAAGAGATTCGTAAGGAGTTTGGTTTACAGATTGCTCATTTAAGATTTTTTTATGAAACACCCTGACCTGTAGAGCCACATTATTTACACAGCAAAAATGTCAAATCTTGCCAAGTACATTTGTCTAATGAACATGTCGTTACACTTGATATAAGACTTAATAACTTAAGTCTTGTTTTTAGACAAGGCATGTTAAGTATCTTTTTAAGTCAAAGTCTCTTAAAAACATCTTATTTTAGAGGAACATCTCCAACTAACATCAGAAAACTGAAAACGTCTAAGCATTTCTGTCTGTTTTTGTTACAAATTGTTACGGTAGAGTGAAGCAAGCAGGACCCAAATGCAGATAATACTGATAATACCTTTATTTCAAGGATAAGAATTAAACTCGGACAAACAGAAAACTCCCCGGTGAACTCAGTCACCAACAAAAGACGAACCAACACTGAACACAGGAAGAGACAAGACTAAATACAGGGAGGGGTAATCACGAGACGAGGAACAGCCGGGCAGGAGAGGAGAAACAAAAGGGCAACAGGTGAACACAATCAGACAATCAGACACACCAGGGAAACTAACGACAGGAGGGAAAACACAGGGAGAAGGACCAGACAAGAAACACGGAGGAAAACAAGACAGGGAGAACAGAACAGCAAAATAAACCCAATACAAGACATACAAAAATAAAAACTTGACATAACACAAGAATCGTGAGACGAATTCCCCAATTCTGGTCAAATATACTTCAAAATAAGTTCTCCCAGCTAAACACAAGATCTCATTTATCTAATTATCCCATCTTTACTTCAAGAAATCTCATCAAGCCATTTTGTACTTGTTCTATTGGCAGATTTGTTTGAAAAGCGAAAACACCTTGCTTGTATTATATATTTAATTGTTTTTGGAGCAGCATTTTTTCCAGTGTATAAGATAGCCTAAATCTACCCTTTGTGTGTGTTTGTTTGTTTGTTTGTTTGTTTGTTTGTTTGTTAGGTTAAAGTGACCTTGTTTCCCATCACTCCTGTCAGTTTCTGTTTCCAGTAACTCCCACAGTCATTGGTATCACTTTGTATTAATCATAGTGAGACTCTTGTGAAGGACGCTTAGCCATTAGAGCTGATGTCCTTACTAACCCAGTTATACATCTAATGTCCTTTTCTAATCTGTTTATCCGGCCTCCCCTCCATACCAGACAAATGGGACATTATTGGCTTATGTACTGTTCACTGTACGGCCCTCAGCAGTCAATCATCCGCTGTAATATTCAGAAATGCAGGCTTTGACACTGAATTAAAACCGACATGAAAAGCATGTGTTGAACAAAGTAAAGTATTTCCAATCAGGTGTAATTGGCTTGTCGCAGCCAGCGGTGATATATGTTGGTAATTAGTTAAGCGGCCTGAGTTTGTCTCAAAGGGTGTTTTTTTTATTTTTATTTTTTTCTTTCTCCTCCTTCTCCTTCTCCTATAGCTCATCGTGAATCAAAATGTCAGAATAAACTGGGGAATAGGGAGATTTTTAAAAGAGTTGCAACACCGATTGCCAATACACATGATTGGACAGGACTGGAGTTGTGGGAATAGGCAGAAATGTGGAGTTTTTTACCCATCAAATCCTCTCGGTATCCAGAGTTTACTCACCAATAAATGCACATATATACAGTTACCATGGAAACTGTGTATGTGCTGATAGTGGGAGGGGGTCAGACTACTTAGTAGACTCGAACACTGGCATGAGAAATGTCTATAAATGCCAAATATTGTTCTTGTGTTTTTAGATAGATATGTCAAATGTAAAATATGAATGTGTTTGGACAGAGACTTTGGATGAATGAATTATTGTGCAGAGGAAAGTTAAGTAAATAATAATCAACAACCACCAGTAATCAATCTGCAATGTTTCATTAATTTTGGGAGTCGTACACAAAGCAAATGTATCTTTGCTTGATTAATTGTAATGGGCTAAAAACGGCTGATTATATAATTAGGATGTTGTTGTTTTATGCCCAACATAATATGTTCCGGACTAAAATATTAGCAAGGATGAGAACTGTTTGAAAGTGTAGAATTAGGTCGCATTCACACCTGCCTTGTATAGTCCGCTTGAATAAACCCTGGTGCGTTTACCCGCTTGGTGCAGTTCGTTTGGGTCGGTGTGAACGCAGACCTCTGAAGTGAACTAAACAACCGGCCTCTGGTCCGCCTCAGAGAGGTGGTCTCGGACCGCTTGCTAGTGAACTCTGTAGCGGTTCATCGCTGGTGTGAACGCAGTCCGCACCAAAACACAGGAAGCGTAGTATTTACGAGTCACAAGAACACGGATGTCTTCCAAATCTTAAGCGAAAGAGTCTTTCAAGACATCCGCGGTTGTTTAGTTAAAGAGTGAAGCAGAATGAAGTGTTGAACAGTGTCGTGTAAAGTCAAAATTCTCAGTCAGCTACATAAAAGTAAGAACACCTGTCGTCGGTGAAACGCCCTCCTTACTGCAGAGCGTCTCTCATTGTATGTGTTATAATGTTTTTTAACGGACGTTGTCTGATTATATAATCATATGCGCGGGCCGCTAGTGTCTGTTGATCTCCAGATTAACAGCAGCATGAGAATAACCTGCCGATGCTCCATGGCGGAGGCTCCGGTAGAAATGGTCGGGATTCACGTCTTTACCCCCTTAATGTCTGACCAATGGTTGAACAGCATTTCCGTGCACATGACTTGTGTTTAAAGTTTATAGTCTGTTTTAGTTTTGCCGTGTGAACGCAAACCGAACCTTCTGAAAAATGAAACCATGTAACAAACTGTCGTCTGGTGCGCACCAGAGCGCGGACTATTAGGTGCGATTGCGACCTTAGAAGATGAATTATTACTTCTTGGGGTTTTTCCCTTTTCTAGACTGTGTTTTGTAGGTTTTAGTGCATGTAAATGGACTGCAAAGCCAAACGTCCCAAAGTTCCCTCCAAAGGAAATTACAGGAACAAATACGTGTAGTTTTAGTTAATATGGTCAAACAAAGTCTAATTCCATTACATCTAATTCCAATGTCAATGTCCAACGTTTGTTCTCATACACTGGTAAAAACTAAGGGTAGCACTTAGTACAATAAGACTACCCTTTTAAAGACATGATATAAACAGGGCAACTGTGACCGGTCGCTTGCCAAATAGTGAGCCCACATGTATCAGTACTGCTAAGCCTTATATTGGCTTACCTCGTCTCCTTGATCAGCCAGCATCCTTGGTATCTGTTGCTCACTGAGTTGATTCTCGCTAAGTAGGCGATATAAGGCTTAGTCATCTTGCCAAATAGTGAGCCTGTGTTGATGTTCGAAAACTATGTTAGAGCTGGTTTCTAAATGGTTCTTAATGATTAATAAAGTGTTTACAACCGAATTAATAACCTAATTATAACCCCTTTATGAATCCTTTATAAGGGTAGTCTTATTTTAAAGTGGTACCCGATCATTTAAACCAGGGACAATGTCAAAGAAACACTAAAGAGGACATAGGAACTGGAAATGATTACACATCCCATGTTTCTTGCAGTCATGCTGCTCCGAATACTCACTCAAACAACTCATGTTCATTCATCCGCCACTGAAAATAGTCCCTCAGAAAGGCAATCGTTCCTACAGTTTGTTGAACGAAAAGTAGAAATCGCTGAGGCTCGAATTAAACGTTATACGTATTTTTCTGTTTAATTGCAGCTTTTTCCTTTTAAATCAAAGAACTATAAGTATTATTTCCGGAGATAACACTGACAAATGTTTTAGTGATTTGATGTTAAAAGGCAAAATACTCCCTTATAGACAGTTAACCATTATTCTATGTTTATTCTGTAAGGTCTAGAGGGATGTGTAATGTCACATTGAACGATGCTGACTCCAATCAAAGCTCTTGATAGCAGCAAATCGTTTTGGCACTGTTATTATCTTGTTTACTGCCTGTCATACACACACACACACACACACACACACACACACACACACACACACACACACACACACACACACACACACACACGCACACGCACGACACACAGAAAAAAATAAACATGTGGTGGCATACAGAGATAAATACATGCACTCACAGAGCCATGATGTGCAGTTATATACACACACACACACACACACACACACACACACACACACACACACACACACACACACACACACACACACACACACACACACACACACACACATACACACACACACACACACACACTGCTGCACCCTGTGATCGAAACCAATGGATTGAATGGATTTTTTTACAATTTAAAATGTAGCAGGGGAGAGTTGGAGGACACTGAGAGAGGAGGGGGAGATGAATGAATCAGAAAAGGAGAGAGAGAATTAGATAAACTGGAGAGAGAGGGCAGGTTTGTGTTTGCTGGGCCGTGAAGCGTTCAGCTGTTCCGCCATCGAACGCTCCGTTAGTCGCCGGAGCCATTTCTTAATAACACTCATAACTGCTCTCCGAAACTCAACCCCCTCCTCTCTCTATCTCTGAGCCCCCATCTCATCCTCATCCCTTTATCTCTGCTTTCATTCTGATCCTCCTATTACTCCATCATACTTCTCTACGCTGCTGTGTTCGGTCCGGCTCTATCGCTGCTAGGGTCCTGGCTTTATTTCAGATTGCACCTCTTCAATTGAGTCTCATCAAAGGTTCAGTGGGTGCACACATTCAAGATATCTTTAATACCGTCAACGTAACCAGAGAAGCAGCACATGTGTTTGAATTGGCCGTGATTGTTCGGTAAAAACTACAGGGACTGGATTTCTAAGATAAATATTTTAGCTGTGTGTTAAAGTCAGATATTGGGGACATTAGTGACGATACAAACGCTGAATGACATCAACTTCTTTCCCACTGAAATTAGTTTTGAGTTTCTGTACATAAACACACACACACACACACAGGCACGCACTCACACACACACCCACACACACACACACCCGCACACACGCACGCACGCACGCACGCACGCACACACACACACACACACACATCTTTATTCTTTGCCAGCCGGTGCCAGTTAGCCATATCACTGATTAGCATGTCTATGGGTTTTTTCCCAGCTACGACTAGCGCCAACTAATTAGCATGATCACACACATTTACTGTATCTGAAATTAGTACTGCGCTGCTCTGGAAATATACTCTCTCTCTCTCTCTCTCTCTCTCTCTCTCTCTCTCTCTCTCTCACAAAAGCTAAGTTTATCTCTCCCCTACCATCCCTCCTTCCTTTTTCATACATTATTGCCGTTCTTTTTGTCCCTCCTTGGGTCATTCCTTTCCCTACATTCTTTAAATGAACACCTTACCCATCCAGTTAGTGATGTCACTAAGTTCAGGAAGTTAACAAAGGAATCCAATGGAGGCCTTTCAGGCAGTGTGTTGGAGAGAAACTCTGGGATGTTAGCCTTTGCAGTAGGGCTGCTCAATTATGGCAAAAATCCTAATCTCCATTATTTGGGCACATAATTGTGATTGCGATTATTCATTGACTTTGAAAACATCCATTTCTTGGAGAAAAAAAATGTGAACAGTATGTTTTTAACAGTTGATCACCCTGAACTTTAAAGTTAACCTATCATGCAAAATGCACCTTTGTGCGTCTTTTCTACATGAACATGTGTCCCCGGTGTCCCAGGGAACTCACCAAGTGTCAGAAAACACAACCCTCTCTATTTTCCTCCATACCAAAATCTCTTAAAAAGGGGCTGCAACGGATCTGATACAGACTGATCCAGATTTGAACACTTCTATGACGTCACAGAAGTGACGCTACGGCTATTGGGCCAACTCCACCAATCAGGAGGAGACAGCCACGGACATTCCCGTTGGAAAGCGCTGGAGACGCTGTAGTACATATGCCAGGCCTGTAGGTGGTGCTGTTCTCACAGAATCAGCCCATGATGCAAAGACAGTGTTCAATTGAGCGAAATGAGGAATGGCTAAAATGCATGATCCGTTTGGTATTTTGAAAAATAAAAAGTATAAATATGCCTCATATAGGTATGGTCCTACTCTATATTATTCAAATATAGCATGATAGGTCCAGGTTACGTATAATTCAACAAAAAAAAGAAAAAAAGAAAAAGTATTTAAAAAAAAAAAAAAGTAATAATAATAATAAAAAAATAATCGTTTTATTTCGATTACGTTGTTTTCGTAATAGTTGCAAGCCATAATCGTAATCGCGATTAAAATACGCTTAATTGAGCAGCCATTTACATGTACTTTATAACACCCTTGCCCTTTTGCCTCATTTCCTTCCCTATTAAAGCTCTACCCCACCTTTCTGTCTTCCTTTTCAAACCAAAGACAATCTGCTGCTGGACTAATTGCAGCTGGTGTTTTTCTTACAACAACACTAGAACATCTTCTGTTGTTTATTGACATGTTGAAGATGAAAAAAGACGTTGCTTTGAGGCTAAACGTGGAGTGAGTTTGAAGCCATCTGTCCCTCAGGATGATGATTAATTTGTCGCCGGCTGCCTGTCACTCAAACTGTTTGATCTGCACTCTCACTAATGGATTTTTTTATATTTTTAGAAAGGAAAGAAAAAAAACATGAGCTTAATTGGCTTTGATGAGGTTGTTGATCAGAGGAACTTTTTTTTTTCAAGTAGCTTTTTTTTATTCTCCGCTGAATCAAAGAGAAGGGGCAAATATGAAACGTCTGCTTTTCTTCATAATCGTTACATCACAAAAGTGTAAAAAGGAAACAATTCCTTTATGTTCTCCATGTTTTATGAATCTTGCATTAAGATCAGAAACTGGTGAAACCATCACTCACACATCGTGCACTGAAGAGGACATACGACTATATCAGTATGTAGAGTCTCTACTTTAAAGAGTCCTCTCCTGCTGATGTTCAGGTGTATATCAGTAGGTAATGTCTCTACTTTAAAGAGTCCTCTCCTGCTGATGTCCAGGTGTATATCAGTATGTAGTGTCTCTACTTTAAAGAGTCCTCTCCTGCTGATGTTCAGGTGTATATCAGTATGTAGTGTGTCTACTTTAAAGAGTCCTCTCCTGCTGATGTTCAGGTGTATATCAGTATGTAGTGTGTCTACTTTAAAGAGTCCTCTCCTGCTGATGTTCAGGTGTATATCAGTATGTAGTGTCTCTACTTTAAAGAGTCCTCTCCTGCTGATGTTCAGGTGTATATCAGTATGTAGTGTCTCTACTTTAAAGAGTCCTCTCCTGCTGATGTTTAGGTGTATATCAGTATGTAGTGGCTCTACTTTAAAGAGTCCTCTCCTGCTGATGTTCAGGTGTATATCAGTATGTAGTGTCTCTACTTTAAAGAGTCCTCTCCTGCTGATGTTCAGGTGTATATCAGTATGTAGTGTCTCTACTTTAAAGAGTCCTCTCCTGCTGATGTTCAGGTGTATATCAGTATGTAGTGTCTCTATTTAAAGAGTCCTCTCTTGCTGATGTTCAGGTGTATATCAGTATGTAGTGGCTCTACTTTAAAGAGTCCTCTCCTGCTGATGTTCAGGTGTATATCAGTATGTAGTGTCTCTACTTTAAAGAGTCCTCTCCTGCTGATGTGCAGGTGTATATCAGTATGTAGTGTCTCTACTTTAAAGAGTCCTCTCCTGCTGATGTTCAGGTGTATATCAGTATGTAGTGTCTCTACTTTAAAGAGTCCTCTCCTGCTGATGTTCAGGTGTATATCAGTATGTAGTGTCTCTACTTTAAAGAGTCCTCTCCTGCTGATGTTTAGGTGTATATCAGTATGTAGTGGCTCTACTTTAAAGAGTCCTCTCCTGCTGATGTTCAGGTGTATATCAGTATGTAGTGTCTCTACTTTAAAGAGTCCTCTCCTGCTGATGTTCAGGTGTATATCAGTATGTAGTGTCTCTACTTTAAAGAGTCCTCTCCTGCTGATGTTCAGGTGTATATCAGTATGTAGTGTCTCTATTTAAAGAGTCCTCTCTTGCTGATGTTCAGGTGTATATCAGTATGTAGTGGCTCTACTTTAAAGAGTCCTCTCCTGCTGATGTTCAGGTGTATATCAGTATGTAGTGTCTCTACTTTAAAGAGTCCTCTCCTGCTGATGTGCAGGTGTATATCAGTATGTAGTGTCTCTACTTTAAAGAGTCCTCTCCTGCTGATGTTCAGGTGTATATCAGTATGTAGTGTCTCTACTTTAAAGAGTCCTCTCCTGCTGATGTTCAGGTGTATATCAGTATGTAGTGTCTCTACTTTAAAGAGTCCTCTCCTGCTGATGTTCAGGTGTATATCGGTATGTAGTGTCTCTACTTTAAAGAGTCCTCTCCTGCTGATGTTCAGGTGTATATCAGTATGTAGTGCCTCTACTTTAAAGAGTCCTCTCCTGCTGATGTTCAGGTGTATATCAGTATGTAGTGCCTCTACTTTAAAGAGTCCTCTCCTGCTGATGTTCAGGTGTATATCAGTATGTAGTGTCTCTACTTTAAAAAGTCCTCTCCTGCTGATGTTCAGGTGTATATCAGTATGTAGTGTCTCTACTTTAAAGAGTCCTCTCCAGCTGATGTTCAGGTGTATATCAGTATGTAGTGTCTCTACTTTAAAGAGTCCTCTCCTGCTGATGTTCAGGTGTATATCAGTATGTAGTGTCTCTACTTTAAAGAGTCCTCTCCTGCTGATGTTCAGGTGTATATCAGTATGTAGTGTCTCTACTTTAAAGAGTCCTCTCCTGCTGATGTTCAGGTGTATATCAGTATGTAGTGTCTCTACTTTAAAGAGTCCTCTCCTGCTGATGTTCAGGTGTATATCAGTATGTAGTGTCTCTACTTGGACATGTCTCCATGCTTTAATGTTCAAAAAGTTTTTTATTGTTCTCATACTGTCTGTGCTGCAGCACCTCTTTTCACCCCCTGTCTGAAACCAGAGCCCAGTCTGCTCTGATTGGTTAGCAGGCCGTGTGATTGTGTGATTGGTCAACTGCTTAGAGATGTCCCGCCCCCTTAGCCTATCACGTACAATGTGTTGGAGCGCTAGCCAAAAGAAGCATACTCTACTTTATTCTCTGATATGTAACATCAACCTTACCTGCAAAGACAGAGAGTGTTTTTTTCCTGCGTCAGAATGATTGGTGAATTGCAGATACAAAGTGATTTTTCTTTCTGAAAGTCCCTCAGCTGAACTCAGGATAATATGAGTGGTTATGAAATACATAATTTCTTGGTTTTGTCGTAGTGTTGCATCAGAAACATCACAAATACACACAAAGAAACAACTGCTTTCTGTCTCTACTAAGATCCTCCTGTGTGTGTGTGTGTGTGTGTGTGTGTGTGTGTGTGTGTGTGTGTGTGTGTGTGTGTGTGTGTGTGTGTGTGTGTGTGTGTGTGTGTGTGTGTGTGTGTGTGTGTGTGTGTGTGTGTGTGTGTGTGTGTGTGTGTGTGTGTGTGTGTGTGTGTGTGTGTGTGTGTGTGTGTGTGTGTTCGGGTAGGGGAGGTCAGCAGACTCATGTTCTCTTCATTAACAGTCTCTGTTTCATTAGTTTCTTCTTCTCTCAATTAGATGTGTGTCTGTTGGTTCCTCTCCACACACACTCGTATCAACTGATAGCACTGCTCTTAGCACTAATGAGAGCTGTGTGTGTGTGTGTGTGTGTGTGTGTGTATGTGTGCAGGACCTGATGTTATTAAATGATATCAACATCAAGGCTCCTGTTTGAAGTTAAACTTCCCTTTTTGTTCTTTCGCTCTAACCCAACACACACACACACACACACACACACACACACACACACACACACACACACACACACACACACACACACACACACACACACACACACACACACACACACACACACACACACACACACACACACACACACACACACACACACACACACACCATGATTGTACTTTGTTGCTTTCTGTGTGAGATAGTTTATTGCATTGTTATCAATCCTCTACATCAGCGTGTGTGTGTGTGTGTGTGTGTGTGTGTGTGTGTGTGTGTGTGTGTGTGTGTGTGTGTGTGTGTGTGTGTGTGTGTGTGTGTGTGTGTGTGTGTGTGTGTGTGTGTGTGTGTGTGTGTGTGTGTGTGTATGTGTGTGTGTGTGTGTGCACGTGCACATGTTTTTTCCTATCAGTGTTTTGTCTCGGTGCAGGGATGAGAACCATACATCATAGTTCTACTGTACCAGATAGCATATCAATACACACACTCACATACAAACACAAATGCACACACACACACACACACACACACACACACACGCACACACGCACGCACGCACGCACCCACACCCACACACACACACACACACACACACTTAACAAATGAAATGACTGTATTTGAAAATGTGTTGCAGTGTTTACATAGACCAGTCCCTCAGGTCGTTCTCCTCAGACATTAGCCATGGGGGGAGTCTGATCTCAAACCTTCCACAGAGCGAAAGGAAAGCCGGTTCTTATGACCAACACATTATTGAACTTGAACATTACCAAAAGCTATTATCGATGGCTTTTCTGTTGTCAGTCAATCTGGTGACGGTCGGCTTTATTTTTGATTATATTAAACAGATGGATTCTTGATTTATTCTGACGTGCCTCTGGCTTCTTACTTTTCTTATTTATTTTCCTACAGGTTTGGGAACAGAGATGTTTAAATCAGATGCTTTTCTCAAACTGATATTTTCCTTAATTAAACACGACGTTCAATAATGCCGTTCTACAGAGTTTGTTAATGACACTCCCTCAAAGTTTAATGACATCCTCTCAGTGTGTCTCTCTAATGACGCCTCCTAGTGGGCGACAAGCTGTTGCATTAGCAGGTGTGGCTATACAAATACGCTTTATTAAAGGGGACCTATGATGTGTCCCCTCTTCTTCATGTCTCTTCTACATCAACATGTGTCCCCTCTTCTTCATGTTTCTTCTACATCAACATGTGTCCCCTCTTCTTCATGTCTCTTCTACATCAACATGTGTCCCCTCTTCTCCATGTCTCTTCAATCAACATGTGTCCCCTCTTCTTCATGTCTCTTCAAAATCAACATGTGTCCCCTCTTCTTCATGTCTCTTCTACATTAACATGTGTCCCCTCTTCTCCATGTCTCTTCCACATCAACATGTGTCCCCTCTTCTTCCTGTCTCTTCTACATCAACATGTGTCCCCTCTTCTTCATGTCTCTTCTACATCAACATGTGTCCCCTCTGTGGAAAGAGACTCTGAAAGTTTCAGGAACAAAGATTCTCTCTCTTTTTGATCCATTTCTATAAGAACCTGTCTGAAAATGAGCTGATCAGATTTTGGCCACTTGATGATGTCATAACGATGTGTTGTCTTGTGTAACCATTAGCCAATCAGCAACCAAGGTGATCTTTTTCTGCATGAATGACTAACCACTAATGAGTAGTGATTTCAAAGAAGTGTCTTTGCTACTACAACAGTACTGTAGTGATATTCCATCATTAACATGAAGTGTGTGTGTGTGTGTGTGTGTGTGTGTGTGTGTGTGTGTGTGTGTGTGTGTGTGTGTGTGTGTGTGTGTGTGTGTGTGTGTGTGTGTGTGTGTGTGTGTGTGTGTGTGTGTGTGTGTGTGTGTGTGTGTGTGTGTGTGTGTGTGTGTGTGTGTGTGTGTGTGTGTGTGTATTGTTTTGTTCTCCGGTTGGCTATCGATGGATCATCATTCTTTTCTGTTTCTCTGATAGGGAGCAGACACAGATCAGATGGTGTTGTGTTGAAAAATTGTTTTGCGGGTTATTTACTTATTTAGGTTTTATCTCAGTGTGATGCAGGCGGCAGATAAGTGCCATTTACAGGAAACACACACACACACACACACACACACACACACACACACACACACACACACACACACACACACACACACACACACAATGTTATCTACTGCAACTCCACCTTTTCTGTGTATTCTCTATACTGCATTTCTTTCTACAAAAAGGCCTATTTTTGCTACTTCTGTACTTTCTGTTTTTTCTTGTCCGTCCGTCTGGTTCCACTGGGTTTCTGTAACATACGTTGTTCTATTCTATTTCCAAAGTCTTTCCCCACATTACCTTGGTTGGTTTCATGGCAGCAGTGTGTGTGTGTGTGTGTGTGTGTGTGTGTGTGTGTGTGTGTGTGTGTGTGTGTGTGTGTGTGTGTGTGTGTGTGTGTGTGTGTGTGTGTGTGTGTGTGTGTGTGTGTGTGTGTGTGTGTGTGTGTGTGTGTGTGTGTGTGTGTGTGTGTGTGTGTGTGTGTGTGTGTGTGTGTTGAGCCGCAGTGCTAATCGATTAACGCCAACATGTCTGAACCAGCATCACATTAGTCAACGTCTCACACTGCCACCTGCAAGTGTGTGTGTGTGTGTGTGTGTGTGTGTGTGTGTGTGTGTGTGTGTGTGTGTGTGTGTGACGGCTAGTTAGGCATGAAGGCCTGCAGGTGATTACATTCCTTTAGGATATGAAAGAGTGAGAGGATGACAGCGAGAGGGGAGAGCAGCGTAGAGAAAGAGGATGGAGAATCAGGAAGTGGAAGCAAAGAAAAGTACGAGACAGAAAAACGAGTGAGGAATTGGATAAGTCTAATGTTACAGTATTTAATTAATAATAATCATGCATACATTTTTAACACCATTTAAAGCTCTATTACCAATTTCAGTTACAGTCTTAATATTTATAATCATTAAAATTACAATTATGAATGAAGTGTATTAAAGGGGTTCTTAGCAATGGGCTTGTGAAAGACGGATTAACATAATTAATTTATATAATTGATGCTGCTACGAACCCTTTCTTTGTACATTTAGTTAGATTTATATAATGGCCAAAATACTTCATTTAATTTCATTCTAAGAAGAGATTATTGTCACTGTCTTTATTGGCTTCGAAGCGACGCATGTTGCCGAAGAAATAGATTAAAGAGAGCTTGAAATCTAAAGAGGAAAAGCATCCGGCACACAGTCAAGCTAAACCTTTTGATAGAAATGTCTCAATTGATTTATGGATTTATCACATTATTTATAGCATTTCTATTTGTAGATGCTTCTAAGGCAGTGCTTCTCAAAGTGTGGTCCGCGAGTATATTGGTAACATTTCACATTTGAAATAAATTAAAGTTTTCCACACTCTCGTGGGAATATCTCCGCAATGGAGTGAGCTTAAGTTTCACTTTTGATTGCATGACATAGCCCAGCGCAACACCTTCATCACACATGTTGCCACTTGTCTGTACCATCTTCAGGCGATTTGTAAAAAACGATGTGTTTTTGGACATTTGTGGAGTTAGGTGGTCCGCGAGTGTTTTTTTGTTGGTTAAGTGGTCCTTGGTATGAAAAAGTTTGAGAAACACTGTTCTAAGGCCAAGGTTCACGTGTGGCTTTATCTTAAAACACCTAAAGAAAAAACATTACATTACATTTAGCTGAGGCTTTTATCCAAAGCAACTTACAATAAGTGCATTCGACCAACAAAATACAAACTTGAAGAAAACAGAATCATATAAGTACATCAGGTTTCATAGAGCCAAACATTTCAAGTGCTACTCAACTGGCTCTAGATAAGCCAGTCCTTTATTAGTATATAAGTGCTTTGTTAGTAATTCTATCTCTGGAAGTGGAGTCCAAAGAGATGAGTTTTCAGTCTGAAGAAGATGTGTAAGCTTTCTGCTGTCCTGATTTCAATGGGGAGCTCATTCCACCATTTTGGAGCCAGGATAGCAAAAACAAAATAAACTATTAAAATTACTTTGACAAGAGCACTTCAAAATAGCTTAGTTATGCCAGTAAATCGACTGCTTTTACGTGGACTTTTTTCCTTTCTTTAAAAACCCTCAAACGCTTTTTCATATACAAGTCAGCATTCGTACACATTCATACATCTATACAGGGTGCCACGTGCTCATGAAACATCAACATGTTGAATTCAGGGGTTAACCCTAAATCTAATTCTAACCCTAAATCTAATTCTAACCCTAAATCTAATTCTAACCCTAACCCTAAATCTAATTCTAACCCTAACCCTAAATCTAATTCTAACCCTAAATCTAATTCTAACCCTAACCCTAATTCTAACCCTAACCCTAATTCTAACCCTAACCCTAAATCTAATTCTAACCATAACCCTAAATCTAATTCTAACCCTAAATCTAATTCTAACCCTAAATCTAATTCTAACCCTAACCCTAAACTTACAAATGAAACTTAAGCTTGTCTTATATTGTACTTCTTAATCTGTAAACATATATTACACAGTAGTGTTCATGTGCCTAAAAGATGTTGTTGGGGTCAGGGCTACTTCGGTCTAAATCATAATTATGTGTTTGTCGCGATCAAAATGTGCCTTCCTTGAAAAAAAGAAGCCAAAAGAGGATTAGCAGTAATTGAGTGTTTTGACTTTAATCTTTCCTTCAAAACAAGGTTTCCAACCACATGATAAAGACAAACACACATTCCTTGATTTTTGGGTTTTTCTGAGAGCCATGGAATACATGACAGTTACTAAGCTTTTCTAATCAGCACACTCTGATAGTTTTCTTGCCAGCAGTGCCGGTGCAACAAAGCTTACTTGAGAAAAAAAACAAACAAGGACTCTCCAGGAAAACTGGCAGCAGATTGTAGAAAAAGCTGGAATCAAACGGAGTTCATCTGTGATGTTGTTTGGATCACAAGATGCTTCGCTTCAAGCGGCAACACCTTCCTTTCTGAGCCAAAAGCACAGAGGGGAGAGAGAGAGAGAGAGAGAGAGAATATGTGGACAATCGTCATTATGTCATCCTTTCTCTTTTTTTCTTTGAGTCTTAGCATTCGTTTCTCCTCGATGGAGCGATAATATCCATCTTATCTCGCTCTGTTCGGGCTTTTGAGGCTGGAGGAGGTTAAACGTCCACTTCAGTCTACAGTGAAGGGCATTCGGCTGATAGCAACAGTCAGGGGAAACGTCTTTTTTTCACCATACTGTCCCAAAAACACATTCCAAAAAGATGGCTTAGGGTCAAAGGACATCAAACAATGAACCCAGTGAACCCAACAATGTCTTGTATTCAGTTCTCTTCTGTTCAGATGACTCTCTTAACACCTGGAAGTGAAGGTGGATCGTCCGATGCAGGCTTCTTACCGAGTTTCTTGACGAACCAGAATGTTTTCTTTGTCATTTTATTATTCATTCTGACAATCTCCTGCAAGCCATGCTACATTTCTTGAATGCAACTCAAGTTCATTAATCTGTAGAAATCTGATTTGTTGTTTTTGACATTCAGCTTACTTTAAAGCTTCTGAATACTGATGTCCTAACACTGAGTTTTGTCTCCAAACGTCACTCAACATGGCGGCTAGCAGCTAATGTTGCTAACAGCAATAACAACATGTGTTAACCTGGGATGGGACTTGATGCTAGTTGATGCATTTCTGTCACAACGCCATGGGTTGTGGATGTGGTTTTGGCTCTATAAATACTCTGAATATCCAATTAAGAACCTTTAAACTTATGTTATTAATAATATTATGTCATTTGAACATGAACTGGAGAAAGCTGAAGATCAGAGCATCTCAGTGTCCTGGAATAACCGCACTAAAATATTTATGTCCAACACCAATGCAGGGAGTCGTGTGTTATTTATGTTGCAATGGGAAAGAAAGGGTGTGTTGAGGGTTTAGTTGGTGGATAAATGTGCAGGTGGACTTTCATGAAAGACTCTACTCTAACCCCGATAATAACCACACACTAGTTTCGATTGAATGTGAAAAATGTCATTAGATGGGTTTTAGCAGTCGTCCAAAATCATCATGTTATGTTTTGAGTGTATTAGCATCCAACGCCTGACAACTAGAATAAAAAAGACCCTATGCTTTGGGGGTTTTCCTGTAGTGTGTTCTATAGGTTTTAGTAGAGATGTCCCGAACCGATCACGTGATCGGGGATCGGAGCCGATCACGTGATCGGAGCCGATCACGTGATCAGGGATCGGAGCCGATCACGTGATTTTCAAAAGATCGGAATCGGGAGAAAAAAAATCGGGGATCGGGATTTTTTTTTTTTTTTTAAATACTTTTTTTAAATTTTGTATTCAATGTTACAAAACAAAAATGACCATGTTCAAGTCTTAAAGTCATCCTGAGGCCTTAGTTTTGTTTTCAAACTACACAACATCATGTATGTGTTGCTTCTTTGGGGCTTGTTTTCATAGACCTGCTTATTTCTCTCAGATCTGGCAACAGAGTGGGCGCAGTGTCTAATTGTAGCAGTAAGCTAACGAGTACTGATAAGCTTTATTTTGTTTTGATCCAATGCTGCACAACTGAACTGATCCAATGCTGCTGTGAAAGAAAGAAGCTATATCCATGTTGGATAGAATATCCAATTTAAATAAAAAAAATAACCTTAAGGGACAACTTGAATGCTTTTTTTTCTCTTAATGCATTGCATAAAGATCGGATCGGGAAAAATCGGTATCGGCAAATTGTCAAAATCAAATGATCGGAATCGGATCGGAAGCAAAAAAAGGTGATCGGGACATCCCTAGGTTTTAGTGCATGTAAATGGTCTGCAAAAGCTACAATCCCAAAGTTTCCTCCAGAGGGAGTTTCTCTCTATGCTTTGACTCTTCTGTGGAGATTCATGAGTTGAACTTATTATGTCCTCTTTTCACCTTCAATTTGACAAAGATAAATCCTCATTAGGAAGCACAGATGTAAGACATTTAAACGTCTGACCTCAAACCAGGTGTTTCCAACCCATTGACCCACTTTCCTGCTTTGGCTCTTCTGTGGAGAGAGGTGACTTTCCTCTGATGGATGATATCAGCTGTGAGGTGGAAACAGCACCGATGATGGAAAAGAGCGAAAAATCTATTCCTTCAATCATTCTTTGATTTGTTTGTTCATTTGTTGGCTGACTTTTCTCAGACTGCGGTTTCGACCTTCTCTGTCTTTTTCCTTCTTCCCGGGAAACAAGCCAACTCTAAAATTAGTCTTTGGCACTCCTTCTTCTTCTCTCTTTCCTTCCCTACTTTCCTCCTTCCTTCTTTCCTTTGTCAAACTTCTTCTTCGAAAACTTCTTCTTGTTCTGAACCTTTGCCTTCCCTCTAATGTCTTTACTCTACTTCCTACCATGTCCCACATGTCTTTACTCTACTTCCTACCATGTCCCACATGTCTTTACTCTACTTCCTACCATGTCCCACATGTTCTTTACTCTACTTCCTACCATGTCCCACATGTCTTTACTCTACTTCCTACCATGTCCCACATGTCTTTACTCTACTTCCTACCATGTCCCACATGTTCTTTACTCTACTTCCTACCATGTCCCACATGTCTTTACTCTACTTCCTACCATGTCCCACATGTTCTTTACTCTACTTCCTACCATGTCCCACATGTTCTTTACTCTACTTCCTACTATGTCCCACATGTCTTTACTCTACTTCCTACCATGTCCTACATGTCTTTACTCTACTTCCTACCATGTCCTACATGTCTTTACTCTACTTCCTACCATGTCCCACATGTTCTTTACTCTACTTCCTACCATGTCCCACATGTTCTTTACTCTACTTCCTACCATGTCCCACATGTCTTTACTCTACTTCCTACCATGTCCCACATGTCTTTACTCTACTTCCTACCATGTCCCACATGTTCTTTACTCTACTTCCTACCATGTCCCACATGTCTTTACTCTACTTCCTACCATGTCCCACATGTTCTTTACTCTACTTCCTACCATGTCCCACATGTCTTTACTCTACTTCCTACCATGTCCCACATGTTCTTTACTCTACTTCCTACCATGTCCCACATGTCTTTACTCTACTTCCTACCATGTCCCACATGTTCTTTACTCTACTTCCTACCATGTCCCACATGTTCTTTACTCTACTTCCTACCATGTCCCACATGTCTTTACTCTACTTCCTACCATGTCCATCTAATGTCTTTACTCTACTTCCTACCATGTCCCACATGTTCTTTACTCTACTTCCTACCATGTCCCACATGTTCTTTACTCTACTTCCTACCATGTCCCACATGTTCTTTACTCTACTTCCTAACATGTCCCACATGTTCTTTACTCTACTTCCTACCATGTCCCACATGTTCTTTACTCTACTTCCTACCATGTCCCACATGTTCTTTACTCTACTTCCTACCATGTCCCACATGTTCTTTACTCTACTTCCTACCATGTCCCACATGTCTTTACTCTACTTCCTATCATGTCCCTCATGTCTTTACTCTACTTCCTACCATGTCCCTCTAATGTCTATACTCTACTTCCTACCATGTCCCTCATGTCTTTACTCTACTTCCTACCATGTCCCACATGTTCTTTACTCTACTTCCTAACATGTCCCACATGTTCTTTACTCTACTTCCTAACATGTCCCACATGTCTTTACTCTACTTACTAACATGTCCCACATGTTCTTCACTTCTTTCTAGCTTACTTCAATCTTACCTTTTGTCATTTCCTCCTCTCAAAATCGTTCCCCTTTTCACCTTTTTCTTTTTAACTGTCCTACCTATATCCATCTTTATTCGATTCCGTCATTGTGTTGTCTCCATTCCTGCCTTCCTTCCTTCCTTCCTTCCTTCCTTCCTTCCTTCCTTCCTTCCTTCCTTCCTTCCTTCCTTCCTATCTTCCTTCCTTCCTTCCTTCCTGTCTTCCTTCCTTCCTTCCTGTCTTCCTTCCTGTCTTCCTTCCTTCCTTCCTTCCTGTCTTCCTTCCTTCCTTCCCTCTGCTTTCTTTCCTTATGTCTCTTTATCCTTCCTACCTTCTCTCTACTTGTCTTTAAGCTTATCTTTCACCAAACTACCCGTCACTGTGTAGATGTTTGTTCTCTGACAATCCTCTGTTCTTCCATTTCTTTCCCCAACTTAGCATCCTCATCTTACCGTTTGTCAAATCTAATCAAGTTTTATTCATAAAGCACATTTAAAAGCGATGTTTGGTCGAGCCAAAGTGCTGAACATATAATAACAACACATTACAATCACAATAAAAGACAATCATTTACAACAGAAATATAAAAAACCTAAACACAGGGAATAGTCAGGTGCCATACTCCGCTCTGACTCGAGAGAAGAAGTGAGTCTTTAGAGTCATTCCATCCTCTCCAAAGCTTTCCCCTGATCACCCATTTCTTTTGAACTGTCCTATATATCCATATCTTCATTTGATGTCCATCCGCTCCTATCTTCCTTCTTCCTTTCCTGTCTTACTTTCCCTCCGATGTGTTCTCCTAACATCTTTCCTTTCTCCTTTCTTTCTCAACATCTCCTTTCTCCTTCTGACTGTCCTTCCCTCCTCTCCTCCTCTCCTTTATCCTTTATCCTTCTGACTGTCCTTCCCTCTCCTCCTCTCCTCCTCTCCTCCTCTCCTTTCTCCTTCTGACCATCCTTCCCTCTACTCCTCTCCTCCTCTCCTTTCTCCTTTCTCCTTCTGACTGTCCTTCCCTCTCCTCCTCTCCTCCTCTCCTTTCTCCTTTCTCCTTCTGACTGTCATTCCCTCTCCTCCTCTCCTTTCTCCTTCTGACTGTCCTTCCCTCATCTCCTCCCCTCCTCTCCTCCTCTCCTCCTCTCCTTTCTCCTTCTGACTGTCCTTCCCTCCTCTCCTCATCTCCATTCTCCTTTCTCCTTCTGACTGTCCTTCCCTCCTCTCCTCCTCTCCTTTCTCCTTTCTCCTTCTGACTGTCCTTCCCTTTCCTCCTCTCCTCCTCTCCTCCTCTCCTTTCTCCTTTCTCCTTCTGACTGTCATTCCCTCATCTCCTCTCCTCCTCTCCTTTCTCCTTCTGACTGTCCTTCCCTCTCCTCCTCTCCTTTCTCCTTCTGACTGTCCTTCCCTCATCTCCTCTCCTCCTCTCCTCCTCTCCTTTCTCCTTCTGACTGTCCTTCCCTCCTCTCCTCATCTCCTTTCTCCTTCTGACTGTCCTTCCCTCCTCTCCTCCTCTCCTTTCTCCTTTCTCCTTCTGACTGTCCTTCCCTCTCCTCCTATCCTCCTCTCCTTTCTCCTTCTGACTGTCCTTCCCTCATCTCCTCTCCTCCTCTCCTTTCTCCTTCTGACTGTCCTTCCCTCCTCTCCTCATCTCCTTTCTCCTTTCTCCTTCTGACTGTCCTTCCCTCCTCTCCTCCTCTCCTTTCTTCTTTCTCCTTCTGACTGTCCTTCCTTCTCCTCCTATCCTCCTCTCCTTTCTCCTTTCTCATTCTGACTGTCCTTCCCTCATCTCCTCTCCTCCTCTCCTTTCTCCTTCTGACTTTCCTTCCCTCCTCTTCTCATCTCCTTTCTCCTTTCTCCTTCTGACTGTCCTTCCCTCCTCTCCTCCTCTCCTTTCTCCTTTCTCCTTCTGACTGTCCTTCCCTCCTCTCCTCCTCTCCTCCTCTCCTTTCTCCTTCTGACTGTCCTTCCCTCTCCTCCTCTCCTCCTCTCCTTTCTCCTTTCTCCTTCTGACTGTCCTTCCCTCTCCTCCTCTCCCCTTCTGACTGTCCTTCCCTCATCTCCTCTCCTCCTCTCCTCCTCTCCTTTCTCCTTCTGACTGTCCTTCCCTCCTCTCCTCATCTCCTTTCTCCTTTCTCCTTCTGACTGTCCTTCCCTCCTCTCCTCCTCTCCTTTCTCCTTTCTCCTTCTGACTGTCCTTCCCTCTCCTCCTATCCTCCTCTCCTTTCTCCTTTCTCCTTATGACTGTCCTTCCCTCATCTCCTCTCCTCCTCTCCTTTCTCCTTCTGACTGTCCTTCCCTCCTCTTCTCATCTCCTTTCTCCTTTCTCCTTCTGACTGTCCTTCCCTCATCTCCTCTCCTCCTCTCCTTTCTCCTTCTGACTGTCCTTCCCTCCTCTCCTCCTCTCCTCCTCTCCTTTCTCCTTCTGACTGTCCTTCCCTCATCTCCTCTCCTCCTCTCCTCCTCTATTGAAAGCTGAACAGTAAAAGCCGCTCTGGCAGCCAATAAACTCGTGACATTGAGACGTCTGAAACTATTTTAAGCCTCTGTTTTTTTTTGTTCCGCTTCCTGGAACTGAATGAAATTACTGAATAGCGACGGCCAAAAAACCTCCTCGCTCGCTGCCAACACTAGTTATACCTTTTTAATTCATCGAATGAACACTTAGAGGTTCAGAGAGGTGCTATAAATAATGTGCTTTATGCCTCGACTGTAAAAGGCCTCCTCGGGGAAACAGTGTGTCAACATAACTTTAAAAAAAAATGAATGTGTGGATTTAGTGTGAAATATAAAATATTATAAAATGACCTTAACATGAGGTAATGAAAAAAAAAGCATCAGCTCATTTGTGTGATTTAAACCAAAAATATAGATCAATATTCCGCTAGCCAATAGAAGCGTGATGGTTACATTGTGATGTCATCATGTTAAGGAAGTAAACAAAGGAGTCCAATGGAGGCGTTTCAGTGCGCCTTTAAGAACTGTACTTGAGTAAATTTGCTGAGTTACATTACCCCACTGTGTGTGTGTGTGTGTGTGTGTGTGTGTGTGTGTGTGTGTGTGTGTGTGTGTGTGTGTGTGTGTGTGTGTGTGTGTGTGTGTGTGTGTGTGTGTGTGTGTGTGTGTGTGTGTGTGTGTGTGTGTGTGTGTGTGTGTGTGTGTGTGTGTGTGTGTGTGTGTGTGTGTGTGAGCGTGCGGAACAAGTCGCCTTTAGTTTTTGGTAAATTGTCCGGTGAGGCCCGAAGCTTTTAACTTAACTCTTTTGTTTACTGCCCTTTTTGTCTGTTACTCCTGAGGATGAGCGGAATTGAAAACACACACACACACACACACACACACACACACACACACACACACACACACACACACACACAGCTGAAGTGATACCATTTGTTTCTCTCGTTCTCTCTCTCTCTCGCAAACTCACTCTCCTGCAGGCTTGTATGGTGCTGCAGTTAATAAAGTGTTTTGTGTGTGTGTGTGTGTGTGTGTGTGTGTGTGTGTGTGTGTGTGTGTGTGTGTGTGTGTGTGTGTGTGTGTGTGTGTGTGTGTGTGTGTGTGTGTGTGTGTGTGTGTGTGTGTGTGTGTGTGTGTGTGTGTGTGTGTGTGTGTGTGTGTGTGTGTGTGTGTGTGTGTGTGGGATCAGATAAGGACTGGACACTGATAAGGACTGCAGTAGTTCTCTCCACTCTAAAGACTCTCTGCTGTTTCAGACTCCTCACCTTAACCACGTTTCTAATAAAGCCCTCGTCATCGTACCTTAACCAAAGAGAGTTTCGACCTCAAACCTCGTCGATACTTCAGATGTGTTTAAGTATAAAGAACACTTTTCATTAATGTGCTTTTGGACGTTCTAACACTTTACCATCAATAATATACATACGCAGAAGGGGGAGTAGAGCCAATGTGTTGCCTACAAAGTAATTTTCCTTACAATTGTGAATTAGATTTTATGGAAATATATTATACGGCTACTTGGTAATTGCATTGCTACAAAACATGTATGATATGTTTTTGATAATCGTTCGGCTTAATATAAATAATTGGTTAGTCTATTTGAATGATGGATGTACACACAATGAACGGGCAGCAGTCTCAGAGTGGAAGTCATGTTAAGATGTAAAGAACCCTTTGATTTGTGTCATTTATTTCAACACATTCAATGCACTCACTCTACCTGCTCCACATGTGAGTAAATACGTGTATTATTCACTTGTTATTAATCATGATTTATTATAGATTATTATTCTGATTCACGTGATTACATTTTCAAATTGATTGACGGCACTTGGAGCGAACGCTCGTATTCAATCATGTGTCTCTATTAGGGATGTACCATTTTTTTCTTTTTTAAATAATCTTTTTTTTTTTTTTTACTTTATTTAACCAGGTTTAACTTGATTTATTCTAATGCAGGGTCTGATTATTATATTGTTGACACTTTAAAATACTACTATCCTACTAAAATGCTGTACAAATCAGATTTATTATTTAAAAAATAAATTAAAAAAATTCATCCATATATCCAGCCCAGTCTCACGGCATTTCGTGTTATAGTGACAAAATTAATTTAATCTATTGATTCCATTTTTTTCGTGTCACACAGAACGATTTTAAAAGCAATGTATTTCTATTGGTAGCAGGTTTCGTGTGCACCACGTGTTTTTGTCCGGTCGGGTCTTGGAAGACCGGAAGCTGTGTGGTTCATAAAAACATATTCTTACTCAATATCTCACCCTAAGCCTGAGCCTATCCTTTTTATTTTAAATTGTATAATGTCTGAGTTTTTTTGCTCAGAGCCTCAGAATACTGACATCTGTATTTTTTGTCATATGTTATTCCTTCTAATTTGTTATTATTTGGTGCAGGCACGAAACATGTAGTTACCAATAGAAATACACTGAACAAAAATATAAACGCAACACTTTGGTTTTTGCTCCCATTTTTCATGAGATGAACTCAAAGATCTAAATCATTTTCTATAAACACAAAATAACCATTTCTCTCAAATATTGTTCACAAATCAGAAAAGATCTGTGATAGTGAGCACTTCTCCTTTGCCGAGATAATCCATCCCACCTCACAGGTGTGGCATATCAAGACGCTGATTAGACAGCATGATTATTGCACAGGTGTGCCTTAGGCTGGCCACAATAAAAGGCCACTCTGAAACGTGCAGTTTTGCTTTATTGGGGGGGGGTCTGGGGGGGTCCGAAAACCAGTCAGTATCTGGTGTGAGGTTTAGGGTTAGGGTTAGGTTTAACATTACCCTAACCCTAATCCTAACCTGTGAGGTGGGATGGATTATCTCGGCAAAGGAGAAGTGCTCACTATCACAGATTGTTTCTGATTTGTGAACAATATTTGAGAGAAATGGTTATTTTGTGTATTTAGAAAATGTTTTAGATCTTTGAGTTCATCTCATGAAAAATGGGAGCAAAAACAAAAGTGTTGCGTTTATATTTTTGTTCAGTGTATATTGCTTCTAAAATCGTTCTGTGTCAGAATACTGAAATCAGTATTTTTTTTATCTGTTATTCCTTCAAATTTGTTATTATTTACGTTGCTAAGCCTGACCCTATCCTTTTTATTTTAAATTGTATAATGTCTGAGTTTTTTTGCCGTCCACAAAGAAAATAAATGGCTCAGAGCCTCAGAATAATGACATCTGTATTTCTTGTCATATTTTTTTCCTTCTAATTTGTTATTATTTGGTGCAGGCACGAAACATGTAGTTACCAATAGAAATACATTGCTTCTAAAATCGTTCTGTGTCAGAATACTGAAATCAGTATTTTTTTTTATCTGGTATTCCTTCAAATTTGTTATCATTTACATTGTTTTTAAAATCGTTCTGTGTGACACGAAAAAAATAGCGAAATCATGTTGGTGGACACGAATCAATAGATTAATTTCGTGACTATAACATTTAGCTGAAAACTTATTTTGAAGTATATTTGATCAGAATTGGGGAATTTGTAACTGATGTTAGTTGGCGATAAAATAAGATGTTTTTAAGAGACTTTGACTTAAAAAGATGCTCGACATGTTCTGACTAGAAATTAGACAATTATATTTGAAATATTTTACATTTTTTGCAGCGTAGGAGTAAAAAAAAGGATTTGTTATTGAACACATTCCAGGTTTGCTCAGATTTGTGGAGTATCAATGTAGCTTTCGCTCGACCGGTTTCCGGAGGATTCCTTCGTGTGTGACAGCAGATGAAACTCCAGTGTGTGTGTGTGTGTGTGTGTGTGTGTGTGTGTGTGTGTGTGTGTGTGTGTGTGTGTGTGTGTGTGTGTGTGTGTGTGGGTGTGGGGGTGGGGGTGGGGGTGTGGGTGTGGGTGTGTGTGTGTGCGGGTGTGGGTGTGTGTGTGTGTGTGGAAGCCTTTCTGCCTCTAAATCAGAGCTGAAGGTTTAATATGAGCCGCCGTGACTTTCTGCCGCTCCAACTCCACATTTAAAAGAAGATGATTTGGACCCTGACGGCTTATAATTAATTAACATCCTCCACCACCACCTCCTCCTCCTCCTCCTCCTCTTTCTTCTTGTCTCAATCCCTTTCTTCTACTTTCCCCACCATCCCTCTCTCCTCTCATCACCGGTGGCATTCAGCCGTTTCCCATCCGACACATAATGTTCATCTCAGCAACTTAATTACGCTTAAATGGGAATCGGCTGAGGACGGAGATATGGAGGAGGGATGGAGGGAGGATATGAAACTGGAGGGATGGAGGTGAATGGCAAACAAGGCATGTGAAAATGTGTGTGTGTGTGTGTGTGTGTGTGTGTGTGTGTGTGTGTGTGTGTGTGTGTGTGTGTGTGTGTGTGTGTGTGTGTGTGTGTGTGTGTGTGTGTGTGTGTGTGTGTGTGTGTGTGTGTGTGTGTGTGTGTGTGTGTGTGTGTGTGTGTGTGTGTGTGTGTGTGTGTGTGTGTCAACCAACATACTCATGGGATTTGAGGCTTCTCTTGTGTCTGAATTTGACAGAGAACATGATCATCTTCACACACACACACACACACACACACACACACACACACACACACACACACACACACACACACACACACACACACACACTCACACAGACACACACAGACACACACACACACACCTGACGTTGGACATGTATATCTCCTTCTTCAAAGTCACACACACTCACATTGGAATTCAACACAAACCAAAATGCTCTCATAGCCGCCCACATTTTATTTAAAGAGGCCCTATTCTGTTTTTTTTTTTTTTGGAGCAAACACGGGATGTGAAAATATATAATAAAAAGTCTGTGAATACTTCTCTTTCTCTCGTCACCCTGCAGAATTCCCCTCTGTTGATCTCTGCTTCCCATCCATCTCTCCTCTCACGCCGTCAATCCTTTCCCTTGCATCACCCAGACAGTTGGTCAGGGTTCATTAATTTTTACTACTGAGGTTGTTTCCTCCGCGGACCGAGCAGCGAGCAGATTCTGGATCAGTTTCTTTTGGTTAGCGGGCTGTAATCAGAGGTGAAACGGGGTGAAGGGATGAGTGTGGCTCGCTTGTTAAGTGCAGGCTATTTGAGCTGAATTACACGCACATATGCAATCAAATGTTGCATCAGAAACGCTATCGGAGTGATCGCTCTTCAACGCTTCTGACTGCTGTGGGAATTCACCCTGCACTCGTCTACCTCAACGGTTTGAATTGAAACGTTTTTATCTACCAGGATTAAGGGTTCTCACTACAAAAACTCAACATCCTGCCCAGTATATGTGTTTGATATAGTCAGAATATGTCTCTCCACCTGATATACCGCAGTACATTTCCCACTTTAGTTCTGATATAGTTCCGAAATGTCGCGTTCACACCAAAAAGAGCCGGAACTAAAATTAGTTCATGAGAACCTTTTTCACCCCCTGCTAGAGAGCAGAGACTTTCACGGGAGAAAAAGGTTCCCGTGTCTGATTGGCTGGGCGGATTGCAAACCACGCCCCGTAAAACTCCCAAAAAGTTTTGTGAAGCCGCCATTTTATTATCCTCGCATTAGCATTATTAGCATTAGCATTAGCCCAGCGCAGAAACACAGAGAGACTAACTTATTGCAAAACAAAAGAAAACATGGGAGCGGTGGAGATGAGGAGGTGTCGGCGTTCTGGCGATTTACTCCCCAACTCCGGGGACTTCCGGCCGGGGGCTTCGGGCGGCAGTATACGCCGTGAAGTGGTTTGCGGCCTGCCAGTAAACCCAAAGCAGAAGAAGAAGAAGTGACGTCAGCGGCTTCATTTGCGTAATCCTTCCCCCAGGAACTGATTCCGGTGTGAACGCGATCTGAACTTAGTTCCTGAGAACTAAAGAGTTCTCAGGAACCTTTGTGGGAAAAGTACTGGGGTGTGAATGCGCCTATAGGCTCTTGTTTTTAGACAATGCATCATCTTACCAAGCTAATGTTCTATTGGCAGATTTTGGGACTTATTTCAAGTGAAAACACCTTGTTTTTTTGTTTTTTTTCAACTTGTTTTTGGAGCAGCTTTTTCCCAGTGCTGCTTCCGGTCTGAAGCAAGGCATTAGATCTGTTGGTCCACACCAGCATGTTGTTGTTGTTGCTGTTGTTGTTGTTCTTTCTAAAAAGGAGATGCATGCGGCATTCTCAAGAAAAAGCCCTCTACCTACTCTGGAGAATATGCTTCTCCAAAATCAAGTAAAAATAATGACAAAAACAAGATGTTTTCGCCTGTAATAAGTAAAGACATCTGCCAATAGAACAAGTGAAGATCTGCTTGGTTAGATTTCTTGAAATTAGACGGGATATTTAGATAAATCACATCTTGTGATTAGCTGGTCAAACTTATGTTGAAATATATCTTAACAGGATCAGTAAATGTTTTTACAAAATAAGCCTGAAATGCTCAAAAGCTTTCAGTGTTCTGATATTCATGATTTTGTTTCTTAAAGGGCCCATGTCATGCTTCTCTGGTTCTGACTCGTCCCCTTGTGTGTTATGAAGCTTCTGCATGTGAACGGTCTGCAGAGTCACAAACCCTCAAAGTACACCCTGTAGGGAGTAAAACTCTAACACAGAGAAGACCTGTCTATGCTGCCTCTGGACACCTCATTGGACATTTCTCTTTTTCCATTGTTTACTTCCTGGGTTCTGTGACGTGTGAACACCCAGATCAACAACAAATGGACCAATCCTTGGAGCCCCTCACTCACCAGGACCCCTTGACTAACTAACAGGGAGTCCCATTGACTTGCATAGAGCTCCCTGGTTGGTAATAGATGAGTTGGGGTCTCGGAGAAATGCTCTCTGCAGACCCATTCTCACAGCGTTAGAAACCTTTTTCTTACTCAATATCAAGCCTCACTTATTGTTTTTACTTCGGCTGTGAGTGTGTGTGTGCTCAGGATGAGTTTCGCTTGTTCTCCTGTATCGCTGACCCGGAAACCTGTCCGCTCCTCACAGCAACGAGCCTCGCAACGTCCCGACCAATCAGAGCACACTGGGCTCACAGGGAGGGGGAGGGGGCGGAGCTCCAACAAGGCGTCTAGGACAGAGAGTGAATACACATGCTATACAGAGATGCTGGATGAGAAACCAATGTGAGTTTGCAACATTGAACAATGTAAATCTATTCTAGTAGACCTCAACAATGGAATATGATCAGTAGAAATGGCCATGACATGGGCCCTTTAAATAACGTAAGATATATTTGTTAAAACAAGATGAACCATCTTTTACCAAAACCACAGCAGCTTAAAAAACATGTTAAACTCAAATGAAGAAGCATTGTCTAAAAACCAGACCCTATGTCTCTCTGCATTGTTACCTCTTCAGTTAATGTGTCTCATATCAGGCGCAGAGACACATTCTGACTATCAGACACACATACAGTATACTTGGCAAGATTCATAGTTTTCACAGTAGCTTCTTTTTTCAGAGCCTTTTCATTCCAGTGCTCTGAAAACATCTCAAGTTTTCAGAAAAGCTCGGTTGAAGACACTGAAGTCTGGTTTGAACCCAGTTATATGTGGACACTGTTGCAGTTCAGTCTCAGTGTGTAGATGTTGAGGGGCTGGAACATTCAGAGATTTCATATATTTAGAGGTGTTACAATCGTAAAGCGCTTACAAAATAAATCTATTATTATTAATGTTATTATTTGTATCATTATGGTTAAAACAGAATAGGGAAGTTAGTATCGTGCACTTAAGCGACATGGAAGTACGGTTGGAAATCAAACACAACAAGATCGCCTTCATCGTCGACAGCGGAGATATAGAATTAATTATATAGAAATATATTCAAATAGGCCCCGTGATATTCACACACACACACACACACACACACACACACACACACACACACACACACACACACACACACACACACACACACACACACACACACACACACACACACACACACACACACACACACACACACACACACACACACACACACACTCACACACTCACACTCAGACGAGCCCTGCAGTGCAGTTATTATGTGTGGTGACAGTGTGACAGAGAATAATGGAGACATGTGGCCTGGCTCACCTCAGTGTCTGTTAAATTAATGACTAACAGCTTCACTCTAAACTCCTGCAGCTCACTCTGTCTCGTGTTACAGTCCAGACAAATTAACAGCAGATTAACACCGAGCAGAGCGGTGTGTGTTCACTTCATCTGCTTCAGCATCGAGAGACTCAACACTCTGACGATGAGGCTCCAACATTCAGCTTCTTCTTACTCTGCGGCTGCTCTCATGTTTATACTTTCATTGAACACATTCCTGCCTATCAGGGAGGGGAAACATATCAAGCAGCTGATCCATCGTCAGGTTTCAACCAATCGAGTGCTCTGTTTTCAATGCATTTTGGGAATTCAAATACATGATGATTATACACACACAAACAAACACACACACACACACACACACACACACACACACACACAGAAATTGAGCTGTGTGTGTGTGTGTGTGTGTGTGTGTGTGTGTGTGTGTGTGTGTGTGTGTGTGTGTGTGTGTGTGTGTGTGTGTGTGTGTGTGTGTGTGTGTGTGTGTGTGTGTGTGTGTGTGTGTGTGTGTGTGTGTGTGTGTGTGTGTGTGTGTGTGTGTGTTGATTGAGATGTTACAGCAAGCCTTAACCAAATACATTTGCATTAAAACATAATTGGAATTGCTTATAAGTACAATTTGCAAAGTTATTAAAGTTATCATTGAAGATTTTCTTGATTTTCTTTTTTTATCTGAACCCATTTTTGCATAATGGTTCCTCTAATATAGAACATTTCAGAGGGAGTGTTGCACTTTTTACTTTAACAGCATGTATATCTAGTCAACGTCTACATAAAAACACATGATATGTTTATATGATCATCTATGCTACCAATATTCTCTGTAATATAGATTCAAGTACAATTTCCTATGACACAACACACTGAAAGTAGTCTTTAAATTACGATACTACAATTTCATACTTTCTTTTGTAACATATAAAAACTATAACTTGTAATGAAGTATTTATTTTCTAGAGTGAGTCTACAGTACTTAGTTAAAGAGTCAAGGTCCTCCGTCCAATGCTAAACAAACTAGATTGTTCTAAATGCCTCATTGATTTAATCATACTGAATATTACGATGATTTAAAGTTTAAATTGCAATTAAAATATCACATTTAACTGAACAAAAACATTTCCCCCTGTGTCCTCTATCTCTTCCATGGAAATCATTTAACTTCACTTCAATAATTGTAATCTTAACTCTCTGCAGATGATTCTATAAGTGTCATTTCATTCCCTTTGAATTCAAGTTTTTGCATAAATGTCTTTGACTTTCATAAAACATAGAAACGAAGCAGCCAGTCAGAGCTTGAGAAATGTCCAAATGCTTTCTTGCTGCAACACGCTGCTCGCTTCATCCAAACACGTCTGGTTTCAAGTGTTTATTCCACAAAGTAATATTATAGACTGCTGGCTGATGCGAGATGTTTTCATCCTGTGATAAGAATTAGCTGGCAGACTTGAGCACGTGTGTTTCTGCGTGGCTTAATGAGAGCGGAACACGATGATATATGAAGAGAAAGGCAGGAGGGAAGCAGGTCCTTTCGTGTTAATCCTGACTGCTGCCGTCCACCGACACTCCCACTGCGACCAGCCGCCTTGTTCCCTTCACACACTGTAGGCTGCCACTTAATTAACGTGTGTGTGTGTGTGTGTGTGTGTGTGTGTGTGTGTGTGTGTGTGTGTGTGTGTGTGTGTGTGTGTGTGTGTGTGTGTGTGTGTGTGTGTGTGTGTGTGTGTGTGTGTGTGTGTGTGTGTGTGTGTGTGTGTGTGTGTGTGTGTGTGTGTGTGTGTGTGTGTGTGTGTGTGTGTGTTCACGCCCTTTTCCCACGTATTATGGTGTTCAGCCGTTCCCACTGCGGGTATTCAGGGGCTTGTTCAGTTCACCGCTGGGGCGTCAGGGCCCCTACCTAATTACACTGTGTGTGTGTGTGTGTGTGTGTGTGTGTGTGTGTGTGTGTGTGTGTGTGTGTGTGTGTGTGTGTGTGTGTGTGTGTGTGTGTGTGTGTGTGTGTGTGTGTGTGTGTGTGTGTGTGTGTGTGTGTGTGTGTGTGTGTGTGTGTGTGTGTGCCCAAGAACATAATAGTTTATACCATGTGTGTGTGTGTGTGTGTATGGTACAGTAGGCTGGTTCCTAATTACTGTCTGCTCCTTGTATTCCCTCAGTGCCAATACCTTACTGCCTCACTGAACCCTCGCTGTGTGTGTGTGTGTGTGTGTGTGTGTGTGTGTGTGTGTCAATCCACAGACTCATGAGATTTGAGACTTCTCTTGTGTCTGAATTTGACAGAGAACATGATCGTCTTCTCTCGCTCTCTCTTATACACACACACACACACACACACACACACACACACACACACACACACACACACACACACACACACACACACACACACACACACACACACACACACACACACCTGCAGTCTGACGTTGGACATGTCTATCTCATTCAAGTCACACACACACACACACTCACATACTATTTCAGAATTGAACACAAACCAAAATGCTCATAGCCGCCCGCCCACATTTTATTTAAAGAGGCCCTATTCTGCTTTTTGGGGTTTTCCCTTTCCTGCAGTGTTCTATAGGTTTTAGTGCATGTAAATGGTCTGCAGAGGCTAACATCCCTGTGTTTCCTCCAGAGGGAGTTTCTCTCACACACATGTATCAATCATTTGAGGATGACATAATCCCTTACAGTCATATTTCCATCCGTATGTCCCCTCGTTCGTCCCTCTGTCCCCATTTGTCTTCCTCCATGTTGTCACTGTTGCTTCACCTCTTTCTCTCTCTGTCCTCTCTTTTGTCCTTGACTCCCACACACACCAGCTGGCACTCAGCCAAGTGTAGAGACAGCAGAGATGATTATACACACACACACACACACACACACACACACACACACACACACACACACACACACACACACACACACACACACACACACACACACAGACACAGCAATTAAGATATGTGTGTGTAAGAGTCTGAAAGCGACAGCAGAGCGATGTCATAGAGATACAAAGAAAGCACAGTAATGAACTTCAGCAGAAGAAACAGCAAGGAAGTGTGTGTGTGTGTGTGTGTGTGTGTGTGTGTGTGTGTGTGTGTGTGTGTGTGTGTGTGTGTGTGTGTGTGTGTGTGTGTGTGTGTGTGTGTGTGTGTGTGTGTGTGTGTGTGTGTGTGTGTGTGTGTGTGTGTGTGTGTGTGTGTGTGTGTGTGTGTGTGTGTGTGTGTGTGTGTGTGTGTGTGTGTGTGTGTGTGTGTTGATTGAGATGTTACAGTAGGCCTTAACCAGGTTCCTTAGGGATGAAAAACAACCAATAGGAATCTCTTCGAAGCCCTTAGGAACACTTTCTTGATGATTGGCAGATTGATCCAAATCAATCATAACGTGTTTCCTTACATTTGAGTTTCACAGATAAGAAACTACAGAGGTTAGGAAGAGTGTTGTGCTTTTATCTCCATTTTCAGATTGGCAAGCTTGTCTTTTTGTTTAAAATATGTATTTCGATTACAGACATTCTCAGAAACCTTATTACATCGTCAGCCGTGCATATTGATATTCAAGTATTTAAAACCACCTGTTTGTTAATTCATGTAGAAATATAACTCATCAGACTGGATAAACAAACACATCCTTTATTTTTTGACACGTAGTAAAAGCCAGTCTGTTTTACTGCCTTCAGACCACAGGAGGTTCCTCTGTAAAACCTCTCAGTGCTGAACAGTTAGAGCAGGGGGGTCAAACTCAATTTCATCTCGGGCCACATCGGAATTATGGTTGCACTCAAAGTCTGGTAGTAACTTTAAGACTATATAAAAATACATATACATAAATATTTAATATATCTAAAATTATGTATTATTTTTACATTATTGCCTCTGCATTGGGTCATTGGATTGGGTTATTATCGGATAGGGTAATAACTTCATAATTAACTACGTCTGAAAGCAGAAGTCTAGGGCAAATAATTGCAAGTCTCTTCAGTGAGAATGTCACAAAGTGATTTAACACTAGAACCGCCAACGGGGTCAATTTGACCCAGAGCTGTTTTTTATTGTATGTAACTTTTTTTCAATAACATATTAAAGTCTCCCCGTCCGTGACTTTGCCTGAAAGTGTGTTATGTAGCACCCTATGTTGTTAAAAATTGTCAATATGAAGTCAGATTGAAGAAATCGCCAAAACAATTGCCATTTATACCTATTTCCCCCAAGTGGGTCATATTGACCCCACCCCTTTTCGTGCAATTGATTTTGCGCGTAAACAAACATGACGTGTTGCTATAGCAACGCCTTTTGTCTACCGCAGTTCCTTATAGATTGAGAGATAGATTGAGAGAGAGAGAGATAGAATGATAGCGGCCGTCTGTAGTGAAGGAGCGTGCTCCCGCTCACGGGAGACTGCTCGCGCTGCGCTCCGCAGCAAACAGCTGTTTGCTTTTCACCCAACAACGACAACCGCCTCACGAAACGCTGTGTTGTAGCGTTAATAAACAAAACAATTTAACAAAATTGCTTGTCAAAATACCAATACCACAGGACCATTTTTCTTTTTAAAGCAATACTTTTAACTTGAAAATCAATGCATTCTAATGATGGGTCAATTTGACCCCGCTGGCGGTTTTAGGTATAAAAAATCTCTGGCAGTGTTGAAAAGAAAAGCCAAATTATGGTAAAAAGTTTAAATCCCCCAAAAAGGGGACATTTTGAAAAAAAAAAGTCAAAAATGGGATGCATTGTGGGACATGTAGTTTATGGGCAATGAGCTTCTGTAAATCAGCATTTAACCGTTTGAAGTGAAGTCATGGGCCGTATTTGGCCCCCGGGCCTTGAGTTTGACACCCCTGAGTTAGAGTATCTGTCGGAGTTTAAACTCTGGAATAATCCAGGTTTAGTGGAGCGACCCTGCTGGAGTTAATCAGCCCAAGCATCTCATCTGAGAGGAGAGAGGCTGAGTGCGTCTCATTAATGTGACGAGCTGTAAACTTTGTAATGTGTAACGGAGAGAGAAGCTCTTTCACTCCCTCTGCTGCTCGCTGCTATTCCATATCAGAGTTCAACCAAAGACTGAATCTGAATGCAGTTAGAAGGAGAGGACTCTTTAAAGTAGAGACACTACATAGTGATATACACCTGAACATCAGAAGGAGAGGACTTTTTAAAGTAGAGACACTACATAGTGATATACACCTGAACATCAGAAGGAGAGGACTCTTTAAAGTAGAGACACTACATAGTGATATACACCTGAACATCAGCAGGAGAGGACTCTTTAAAGTAGAGACACTACATAGTGATATACACCTGAACATCAGAAGGAGAGGACTCTTTAAAGTAGAGACACTACATAGTGATATACACCTGAACATCAGAAGGAGAGGACTCTTTAAAGTAGAGACACTACATACTGATACACACCTGAACATCAGCAGGAGAGGACTCTTTAAAGTAGAGACACTACATAGTGATATACACCTGAACATCAGCAGTAGAGGACTCTTTAAAGTAGAGACACTACATACTGATATACACCTGAACATCAGCAGGAGAGGACTCTTTAAAGTAGAGACACTACATTCTGATATACACCTGAACATCAGCAGGAGAGGACTCTTTAAAGTAGATACACTACATTCTGATATACACCTGAACATCAGCAGGAGAGGACTCTTTAAAGTAGAGACACTACATACTGATATACAGCTGAACATCAGCAGGAGAGGACTCTTTAAAGTAGAGACACTACATGCTGATATACACCTGAACATCAGCAGGAGAGGACTCTTTGAAGTAGAGACACTACATACTGATATACACCTGAACATCAGCAGGAGAGGACTCTTTAAAATAGAGACACTACATACTGATATACACCTGAACATCAGCAGGAGAGGACTCTTTAAAGTAGAGACACTACATACTGATATACACATGAACATCAGCAGGAGAGGACTCTTTAAAGTAGAGACACTACATACTGATATACACCTGAACATCAGCAGGAGAGGACTCTTTAAAGCAGTGGTTCTCAACTGGTGGGTAGCGGACCCGTTTTGAGTTGGTCGCGGATGTGTGAGTGAAGAAAAATTAATTGAAAGAAAAAAAATTGGAATTCTTTTTTTTTTTGGGGGGGGGGGGGGAAACAAACTTTAATTTTGAAGGCCCGATTTTCTAATGCTGTGCATGCAGTCGGCGTTGGACTGGAAGTACCGGAGACCATAAACGGTTTTGAAAACTTCTGTCACGTAGTGATCATCTTCTCAATAAAATATCTTTGCTGATGTTTTTTCGAGTCTTCTGGCCAATCAGAATGAACATACTGATTGTTGCCGGAAGTCCCCACGGAGACTAACTTTGCGGTAGAACTCTTCTTTATACATCCATGGGTACAACTTCAGATAAAAATGAACACATAATGAAATATGACCCCCGGTCTGATGATTGACAGGTCACAGAACAATGGGGGCTATCTACCCTTACCCACAATTTAAAGTAAGTCACAGACTATCTCCTCTTTACTCTTCTCGCAGCAAGATTTCAGAACAAAGTGAAAAACAAACAATGGCATAAAATATTATTAATATGTCGGGTAGTAATAGAATTATTTATTTTCTTCTCAGAGTGTACCAGAATGCGTAGTTTATGTTAGTAATTCTAAAAATCTCCTGGGGGAGAATCCCCCCAGACCCCCTGCTGGGGTTGGGTTTTCAGCATGTTTGCCTTTTTATACAGTTCAGCTTTGATTCCATCATCTCAATAAACCTTTTTTAAAAGCATACTTTAGTTCTGTGAAGGGATATAAGGGATATATGCACCGTACTTCACTTGTATTAATATTGTATGCTGAAAAGCATATATATTACAGCACGTTTTTTTGTTGAATAGATTTGAGTACTTCAAAATGTTGGGTCGCGATGCATTGACCAAGTAAAAAGTGGGTCCCGAGGCCTGACCAGTTGAGAACCACTGCTGTAAAGTACATGCACACAAAGCTATAAGGGAAAACCCCATAAAAACACGTGGCATTGTTCAAGTTTTTTACACAAGGTCAATGTTATTTTTTTTACAAACTGTTGGGTTTTTGTGCACACAGATTGAGATTAATAGAGTGTGTTTTCCTATGGAGTGTACTTGTGTGTATGCATGTCTGCTAGATCGGCCTCTTTGTTGATATTTGGTGCATTTCTGCCAACAATTGTCAATCAGTTTGATATTGTGAAATATTAAGTAAGAGTGTGTGTTTGTGCATGTGTGTGAGAAACATAGCACCAGTCATCACTTCCCCTGGGTGCCTTTAAGTCTTTGGTGCAATCTTTAGTTTCCTCAATCCTTCCTTCCTTCCTTCTTTCCTTCCTTCCATCAACCCGTCAATGTTTCCTTCCCTCAGTGATCCCTCACTTCCTCCCCTTCTTTCCCGCCTTCCCTTACATCCTCCCCCTTCCTTCTCTCTCTTTATCCCTGAAGTCCTTTGTTAGGTCCTGATAAATTGGCTCTGACATTCTGCCAAAATGGCTGCCCTCTCACACACACACACACACACACACACACACACACACACACACACACACACACACACACACACACACACACACACACACACACACACACACACTTACTCTCTCCAGTGTTCTTACACCTACTGCTAATTGAATTGGCAATTTGTGTAACAGTAGCAATCCCCCTCCCCTCTCTCTCTGTCTCTCTCTCTCTCTCTCATGAGCACACACACACACACACACACACACTCACATGTTGTGGCCGGCAGTCTGGAGGTTGTAGTTAACTCCTTTAATCCAACCTTCCAGCAGCACAAGGGGAGCAGCTAAAGCTCTAATCCAACACAGACACACACACACACACACACACACACACACACACACACACACACACACACACACACACACACACACACACACACACACACACACACACACACACACACACACACACACACACACACACACACACACACACACACACACACACACAAAGATCCACACACAAAACACACATCACACATAGTTTGTTGCCAATTTCATCTTAAACATATTAAACAGAAAATAAATGAACAACAGCAGTTAATGGTTGACTTTGAGAGACAAAAGTTAAATTGACTTTCCAAAAAGAAGGACACACACACACACACACACACACATAATGTTGAATAATGTGTTATTTGGTCTAGTACCTGTCACACATATAAGTTTGTATTTCCTTCCTTTTTTATCCTATTGCTGATTGTACGCTGTATTCTATTGCATTAATATGTATATTCAGTGATGAATATATTAGAACAGGAAAAGGTGTGTGTGTGTGTGTGTGTGTGTGTGTGTGTGTGTGTGTGTGTGTGTGTGTGTGTGTGTGTGTGTGTGTGTGTGTGTGTGTGTGTGTGTGTGTGTGTGTGTGTGTGTGTGTGTGTGTGTGTGTGTGTGTGTGTGTGTGTGTGTGTGTGTGTGTGTGTGTGTGTGTGTGTGAGCATTGGACTCCTGCTGGATCAGGCCTCTGTTTGCTACCACGTCTCCCAGGAGTGTGTGTGTTTGTCTGCTGAGGGTTCAGGGGTCTTGCTGTAGACAAACAACAACATAAACACACACACATACACATACACACACTGCCGGCTAAAAGCTCAGAGCATAGCTGGAGGGCTTGCTGAAACACACACACACACACACACACACACACACACACACACACACACACACACACACACACACACACACACACACACACACACACACATTTGTTTACTTGCAGCGAGGTCAAACCATGAAGGAAACAATAGAAGGCGGTTGTCATTGTTATCTTTTCATCCCCTCTAGCTTTTTGTTAATGACTGTTCCTCGTTCTTCTTCTTCTTCTTCTTCTTTTACTCTTCTATTTCCTTTGACCTTATTGGCTTCCTTCCTCAATTCAATTTTTTTCTAAAAGGTGCCATATTCATCTTTTTGGGGCTTTTCCATTCCTGTAGTGTGGGATGTAGATTTTAGTGCAATGACTACAATCCCAAAGTTCAGGAACATGATGGCATCACTACTCGCATTCCAACACATTGTACGTGATAAGGGGCTAAGGGGGCGGGACATCTCTAAGCGGTCGACCAATCACAACAGAGCCGGCCAGCTAACCAATCAGAGCAGACTGGGTTAAAAGAGGTGCTGCAGCTTTTTGAACATTAGAGCACAGAGACATGTCCCAGTAGAGACACTACATACTGATATACACCTGAACATCAGCAGGAGAGGACTCTTTAAAGTAGAGACACTACATACTGATATACACCTGAACATCAGCAGGAGAGGACTCTTTAAAGTAGAGACACTACATACTGATATACACCTGAACATCAGCAGGAGAGGACTCTTTAAAGTAGAGACACTACATACTGATATACACCTGAACATCAGCGGGAGAGGACTCTTTAAAGTAGAGACACTACATACTGATATACACCTGAACATCAGCAGGACAGGACTCTTTAAAGTAGAGACACTACATACTGATATACACCTGAACATCAGCAGGAGAGGACTCTTTAAAGTAGAGACACTACATACTGATATACACCTGAACATCAGCAGGAGAGGACTCTTTAAAGTAGAGACACTACATACTGATATACACCTGAACATCAGCAGGAGAGGACTCTTTAAACTAGTAGAGACACTACATAATGATATACACCTGAACATCAGCAGGAGAGGACTCTTTAAAGTAGACACACTACATACTGATATACACCTGAACATCAGCAGGAGAGGACTCTTTAAACTAGTAGAGACACTACATACTGATATACACCTGAACATCAGCAGGAGAGGACTCTTTAAAGTAGAGACACTACATACTGATAAACACCTGAACAGAGAGGTCCTCTTTAACTCTTAACAACAAAGGGCCCCAGTGTTATTTGATTGATTAACTTTAGCCCAAATCAATGTGATCGGATTAGGTTTCTGATCCTGTTTTTCTTTCCTTTAACTTAAAAAACAAAGTGTTTGAGCCGGCATGATTCACACTAGATTATCAGATTTAAAACTTTAATTTTTCAACAATTAAGTCCCCATGAGATCCTGCTTTTCAATCCTTCCTCCCTGAGCTCCATAACCCCCCCCCCCCCCCCCACTGTCTCCACCTCTCCTCACTCCTTTCTCTTTAAAAGGCTCTCGTTCACAAGAGCATTTCATTACATCATTAATTGAGCCTAATTCAGCTACATTACCCCCCCAAAAGAGGTGTGTGTGTGTGTGTGTGTGTGTGTGTGTGTGTGTGTGTGTGTGTGTGTGTGTGTGTGTGTGTGTGTGTGTGTGTGTGTGTGTGTGTGTGTGTGTGTGTGTGTGTGTGTGTGTGTGTGTGTGTGTGTGTGTGTGTGTGTGTGTGTGTGTGTGTGTGTGTGTGTGTGTGTGTGTTTAAATTCAGTGTAATGAGGTCTGCAGGGAGACGAGGACGGAGGTTGTGTGGAGAGGAGAAAATTACCTCAGGGCAGAAAAATCTCTCTTTTATTGAGGGTTTAATGCCCCCCCGCCTGTCTCACTCTCTGAAGCTGTCTCACTGTCTGAAGCTGTCTCACTCTCTGAAGCTGTCTCACTCTCTGAAACTGTCTCACTGTCTGAAGCTGTCTCACTCTCTGAAACGGTCTCACTGTCTGTCTCACTGTCTGAAGCTGTCTCACTGTCTGAAGCTGTCTCACTCTCTGAAAATGTCTCACTGTCTGAAGCTGTCTCACTCTATGAAGCTGTCTCAATGTCTGAAGCTGTCTCATTGTCTGAAGCTGTCTCACTCTCTGAAGCTGTCTCACTCTCTGAAGCTGTCTCACTGTCTGTCTCACTGTCTGAAGCTGTCTCACTCTCTGAAGCTGTCTCAGTCTCTGAAGCTGTCTCACTCTCTGAAGCTGTCTCACTCTCTGAAACTGTCTCAGTCTCTGAAGCTGTCTCACTCTCTGACACTGTCTCAGTCTCGGAAGCTGTCTCACTGTCTGAAGCTGTCTCACTCTCTGAAGCTGTCTCACTGTCTGAAGCTGTCTCACTCTCTGAAGCTGTCTCACTGTCTGTCTCACTCTCTGAAGCTGTCTGACTGTCTGAAGCTGTCTCACTCTCTGAAGCTATCTCACTCTCTGAAGTTGTCTCACTCTCTGAAGCTGTCTCACTCTCTGAAGTTGTCCCACTCTCTGAAGCTGTCTCACTCTCTGAAGTTGTCTCACTGTCTGAAGCTGTCTCACTCTCTGAAGCTGTCTCACTGTCTGAAGCTGTCTCACTCTCCGAAGTTGTCTCACTCTCTGAAGCTATCTCACTCTCTGAAGTTGTCTCACTGTCTGAAGCTATCTCACTCTCTGAAGTTGTATCACTGTCTGAAGCTGTCTCACTCTCTGAAGCTGTCTCACTCTCTGAAGCTGTCTCACTCTCTGAAGCTGTCTCCCTGTATGAAGTTGTCTCACTCTCTGAAGCCGTCTCACTCTCTGAAGCTGTCTCACTCTCTGAAGCTGTCTCACTCTCTGAAATTGTCTCACTTTCTGAAGCTGTCTCACTGTCTGAAGCCTTCTCACTCTCTGAAGCTGTCTCACTCTCTGACGCTGTCTCACTGTCTGAAGCTGTCTCACTCTCTGAAGCTGTCTCACTCTCTGAAACTGTCTCACTCTCTGAAGCTGTCTCACTGTCTGAAACTGTCTCACTCTCTGAAACGGTCTCACTCTCTGAAGCTGTCTCACTCTCTGAAACTGTCTCACTCTCTGAAGCTGTCTCACTCTCTGAAGCTGGCTCACTGTCTGTCTCACTCTCTGAAACTGTCTCACTCTCTGAAGCTGTCTCACTGTCTGAAACTGTCTCACTCTCTGAAACTGTCTCACTCTCTGAAGCTGTCTCACTCTCTGAAACTGTCTCACTCTCTGAAGCTGTCTCACTCTCTGAAGCTGGCTCACTGTCTGTCTCACTCTCTGAAACTGTCTCACTCTCTGAAGCTGTCTCACTCTCTGAAGCTGTCTCACTGCTGAACATGTCTATCACACTTTCTGGTTTTGTATTTTTTTGTGAGAGAGAGACAGTTTAACCTGAGGGCAGATTTCTCCACATAGCCTCGTCTCGTTCTCTCTGGCTGTTGTACTTTCTGTTTCTCTCTTTCGACAGGGCTTTGCCCTCAGGAAGAATTTTTAGAAAGCTATAAAACATTACTTTCTTTCTGTCTCACTCTCTGGAGATGGGCAGTGATGGATATAAGAGCATAAAGAAAGAGAGACTAAATAAGACATTTGTTTTGTATCCTTGCCTTCAGACTCACCTCACAGTTTTTTTCTAAATTCAGGTCAAGCTTTTAAACTATTCAAGCATGTTACTTGCTAATTTATATATACACATATATTCAATAAGTTATTTAAGGCTGCAAGAAATTATATTCTTATCTTGGAAATAATTGAAAAGTCTATAAATTCATTTTGAAACAAAGTTTTGCTGGGTTTCTATCTCATTAGCATGAAGCTAATGGTTCCATTGGATATCAATGAGAAGGGCTAACGATGCTAACTTGTTGATCAATTGTTCAAAAATGTTTTGTTTTGCCGAGCTGAACTCACTGGTTCCTCTTGTCCTGTGCCATGTGTGTTTGTCACGCTAGGCTGTATAAACGTTAGTGTGTGTGTGTGTGTGTGTGTGTGTGTGTGTGTGTGTGTGTGTGTGTGTGTGTGTGTGTGTGTGTGTGTGTGTGTGTGTGTGTGTGTGTGTGTGTGTGTGTGTGTGTGTGTGTGTGTGTGTGTGTGTGTGTGTGTGTGTGTGTGTGTGTGTGTGTGTGTGTGGTGTGTGAATGCATATTTGTGTGTGTGTGTGTGGTGTGTGAATGCATATTTGTGTGTGTGTGTGTGTGGTGTGTGAATGCATATTTGTGTGTGTGTGTGTGTGTGTGTGTGTGTGTGTGTGTGTGTGTGTGTGTGTGTGTGTGTGTGTGTGTGTGTGTGTGTGTGTGTGTGTGTGTGTGTGTGTGTGTGTGTGTGTGTGTGTGTGTGTGTGTGTGTGTGTGTGTGTAGCTTTGCTCGTATCAATGTGTCTGAGTCTCACCGGTCTTCTTCTGTCCTGTCTTGTGTTTTCTCTCTCCTTGTGTGTGTGTGCGTGCGTGTGTGTGTGTGTGCGTGTGTGTTTGCATGTGTGTTTGCGTGTGTGTTTGTGTGTGTGTTTAGCTATAGGGAACCAGCGAAGGAGGATTCCCCCCGCCGTCGCCTCAGATGTCTTCGAACCTCACCTGGGCAGCCACATTTTACAGGTAGGAACTGTTCAAGAGTGTCTTCACCTACGTGTCTCCTGTTATAAAAAATGGACGTCATGCTGGACACACACCAGTAATCTATTCAGTAATTATTTGCCCTTTGGTTTTGATAAATGGTTTCGAATAGATTTGTGTTTTGCATGTAGGGTTAGGGTTAGGGTACATATATATATATATACAAATACACTCTATACTCAACACAAACACACACTACTCATCATACACTGGACAATACTCTTCAACACCAACTGTCCTTAGAGGTATGTTAAGAGGGTCAAGAGAAAGAAGGGTGTCAGAGAGATGCCATTTGGTTGTAAGCAGAAGGAATTCAATTGAATGTCTCTTTTTTTATATATAGAAGAAGAAACACAGAAACA
>NC_136905.1:83871585-83904085 GCF_949606895.1 Notothenia rossii | reverse complement strand
ATGCCCTCACGAACGTCCCGATGTTGTTACGATCAGAGCCAAATTCAAACTTTTCCTTTATCGTGTGTCCATCGTGTTCCAACAAAATCATGTAAACATATTATGTAAATAACCCAATTTGTGTTCTGTGAAACTGAAAAGGATATAATATATTATTTTGAAGGCGAGTCGACAGGAAGTCGTTGTTGCTATGGAAACAACATGACGGAGAAAACGTAATATCTTCTACATAAAGACGGAGAAAGTAAAGAACAAAGTCTGAAAATATCAGTACAGTATCATAATACTTTAACATAATCGTTTTTCTTACTTTCGTTGCAGATGTATTTCTTAAATGAAATGTAAATGTTGCCTTCGTGTGTAGTTCGGGGCCATCTTCGAGCAAAATTCACAATTCCATATTCGTGTGTCCATCGGGTGTCTATTTCGGGACAGTGTGACAGGGGCTTAAGGGTAAAGTCTGATTCATGTTGTGATGCCACAGTGTCCAATATTCAGAATTGTTTGGAAAGCACAGTTTAGTCCGCATGTCTTTCCCAGAACCTTAACGTCCTCTATTGAACAGATACAAGTGTTTTCGGCTTTATTGGACAACAGTTTCTGATGCATTGGTGTCTTCATGTCTTTAACGTTGCAGCTTGTGTATACCACCAGGTAATGACTTTGGCCATGACCTTTCACTGCTGTTAATTGTTGAAGAAGTACTTGTCTTATTCATGTTGTGATGTATGTTGCACCTGCCGCAGTGTGCAAAGGTCACGATCGTCTTAGAAAGCACCCTTCAGTCCACATTTATTTCTAACCCACTCAACTTTCTCTTTCGAACAGCATCTCGTCTTTCTGGCTGTTGTTTTACTCACAAACCCGTGGCTTTTTTGGACGATAACTTGTGATGCATTAATGTGTTCATCACCTTGAGGTTGCGGTGTGTATGTACCACTACGCAATGACCTTTTTCTGCTGTTAATTGTAGAAGAAGCGCCTCAGTGTCCAAAGGTCAGTCATGTTTTGGAAAGCGCACGAGCCAGGTTACTCCACGTTTATGTTTCACAACCCCTACCTTTTTTTTTAGAACGAAAGCAAGTCTTTACTGCTGGTTTTTAGTCTCAGAAAGAAGTGACTTTACTTTCCAGATATTCAGGTTTTTAATATACGTTGTGTCTCATATTGTCTCGGAGTAGTTGTGCAAAGATCTGCAAAAAGCATCGTTACAGACGACCAAAACTGGTGATGTGAAGCAAGAAGGAACCGGAGATTAGCTCTTTTGTAAACAAGGGCACTGTTCCAAAAAAAGCTAAATATCAGTAGAAGAAATAACAGGAACAGAAACAGATGAGGAAGATGTGTTGCATTAGTGCGACATCTATCACAGGTGCCTGTAGGTGCGTTGGTTCTTTATCCGTCTCTCTTTAATCCTGTAGACAAACTCTTCTGCCACGCTGCACATCATGTCATCGTGTGTGTGTGTGTGTGTGTGTGTGTGTGTGTGTGTGTGTGTGTGTGTGTGTGTGTGTGTGTGTGTGTGTGTGTGTGTGTGTGTGTGTGTGTGTGTGTGTGTGTGTGTGTGTGTGTGTGTGTGTGTGTGTGTGTGTGTGTGTGTGTGTGTGTGTGTGTGTGTGTGTGTGTGTGTGTGTGTGTGTGTGTGTGTGTGTGTGTGTGTGTGTGTGTGTGTGTGTGTGTGTGTGTGTGTGTGTGTGCGTGTGTGTGTGTATGTGTGAGTGTTAACCCCACGCTGCGCTGAGCATGGCTGCCGTATGTGTGTGTGTGTGTGTGTGTGTGTGTGTGTGTGTGCGTGCGTGTGTGTATGTGTGAGTGTTAACACCACGCTGCGCTGAGCATGGCTGCCGTGTGTGTGTGTGTGTGTGTGTGAGCATGTGTTAACACCGTGTTCTGATCCGGCAGCTCCAGACACTAGACATCCCATAATACCTTATTATAATCCCTGGAGAGTCGCTATGACAACCGTACGAGGCAGATCCCGGAGCAGATTGAGGCGGCCGTGAGATTGGAAGTGACACGAACAATGTGGGCCTCCTTACACCTGGAAGACGGGAAGTGTGTGTGTGTGTGTGTGTGTGTGTGTGTGTGTGTGTGTGTGTGTGTGTGTGTGTGTGTGTGTGTGTGTGTGTGTGTGTGTGTGTGTGTGTGTGTGTGTGTGTGTGTGTGTGTGTGTGTGTGTGTGTGTGTGTGTGTGTGTGTGTGTGTGTGTGTGTGTGTGTGTGTGTGTCAGCGTAGCTCCCCTAAATACATATATCACTCGGAATGTGTTTCACCACGCTTGTGAGTGTGTGTTTGTCGGTGTGTGCTTAGCCTTTTCAGTGCAGAAGGAAGGCCGACGTGTTGGCGGCAAATTGGCCTCATTAATCTCCCGCTTAATTGATTGTGAGAAGTTTGAGGATGACATTTTAAGAAAGCGTGGCGGACGGGGCGCGGCTTGATTGATTTGGCTAAAACGCAGCGCTAATGAATGCCAGCCAGTCACTTAGGTGCTGGAGACCAGACACTAATTTCAGAGAGATTAGGCCAGAGAGGTTGATAACGCTTAATGAAGAGAGGGAGAGGAAGCAGTCATTAAACAGGATGTGAAGCTGCACATGTGGGCTCTGTCAAGTGTGTGCGTGGATGTGTGTGTGTGTGTGAGCGTGTGTGTGTGTGTGTGTGTGTGTGTGTGTGTGTGTGTGTGTGTGTTACGGAGAAATGTTTGTATTCCTATAAACTTTTTATTTTTACTCGTACATATAGCTTTGCGCAGGAAACACGTGGAGGCAGTGGGTGTTCCTCAGTGTCGAGGACGCTTCCTTGGTAGGACATGTACTTCCGAGTCAGGTCCTTCAGAAGCGAGGCAAGAATCTTTCCTAGACTCGGAAAACGAAGAATGGTGGAACAGGCTGTGGGTCATATGTGAGGCCCCGCCTTAAATGGAGCACGATTTCCGCCCAAGATTTTGGAAATTGGTCCGTGTGCAAAGCATTGTGGGGATTTTAAGACCACGGAGGATACACATGTGCAGCCTCGAAATCTCCCCAAAAAAAGTTCCAGCATTACAAGTTATGAACATCAGCCAGTATTAACATTGTAAAATTGCATATTTACTGTAATATATTTCCAGATGTCAAAGGAAAACATTTTGATTTGTTGTTATCAGTAATAGTTACAAATGGACTCTCTGGGAACATGGTTAACAACAAAGTGGCACAAACTAAATCCAATAAAGGGCCTAAGTCCCGCCCTTCTACTTCCGACCCATGGGACCTTATTTCGGAAAAGAATATGTACGGAAGTCAATGGCGAGAGAGAATTGTTGTGTCGTAAAATATTGTGAAGTACCACATTTTGTTGTGTGAAACGCTCAATGAACTATTTCTCTGGTCTCGCACACGTTGCCAACACCAAGATGGCCGTCACGTTGGCACATTTCACCTCTTTCTTTGAAAATCACTCCAAGTCTGGGCATGTTGAGAGCGGTACATACACACAAGGGGAGTTAGTCGGTTCCGTAAGAGCCAGCATGCGGGACCGGCTTTACAAGGTTTCGGTGAGTAACACGAGTGTAACGTTAATGACATCACTTACCCCTTGTCCACACAGCAGCTTTGAAAAAATCTTGAAAATCTTGGAGGTGGGCGTGTCTGAAAGCTTGGGGATTTTTTGCGACCAACAACCAACCACATGAATGTCCCGCCCCGACATACAAAGCAATAGCAATGTTAAAACGAAGTAAACTGGATATAAACTCTCCAAACAGGTGAAAACCTACCAGTTTCACCCACTGTCTCTGCCCCCTCCCTCCATGCCTGGTTCCTCCGGTTTGTATCCCGGTAAATAGTTCTGGTCGTAAAGAACCGGGTGATTTGCTACCGTAATATCTCATTTGGAATATGAGGAAATGAACTGCGGTCTGTCTCTCCCAGCTTGCACGCGGTTTGATTGGCTAGCGCTTGTACTGTTAGATTTGCATAAACGGGATTTGATTGGCTGACGCTTCCAGCTCAGCTTCAAAAGTTGAACATTGCTCAACTTTTGAATCCTGGAAATCCTGGAAATCTTCGCTTCGCTTCCCCACAATGCAGTTCGGCGAAAAGCGAGGCAAAGTGACGTCACCCCCATTCAAAGTGAATGGGCAGAGAAGCGTTGGAAGGTTTTTTTAAAGCTGCTGTGTGGACGTACCGTTACGGGACTCTGGGATTTGTAGTCTTTCTAGTTGCGTATTTTCATATTCTTATATTTCAACAGTTTTACGACAAACTGTGACTTTTTTGACACAGAAATATTTGTTTTAATTGACAAACATCATATGTGTAATTCGTGGCACAATTCAAACGGGATCAAAAGATAATTTCTCTCTCGACGTTGACTACCATACATATTTTTTCCGAAATAAGGTCCCATGGTGGTCCACCGGAAAGGGAGGGACTTCGCCTCTCTATTGGGCAATAAATACTGTGTATGCTAAGCTAGCAGTTTGCCCTTGCATTCAGTCTTTGTGCTAAGCTACGCTAACCTTGTCCTTGACCTGAATTGAATGCAGAGCGATGAACTAATATATATCTCTTGATTCTAGACGAGACAGATTACACAGTCTGTTCTTTTTTGACGCCACCATGAAGATTGTTGACATCCTCCTGGATTGTGTCATACGCTTTAGACTAAATACAATACAATGTCATTGATTGCTTGATTGTTTATTGATTGATTGATTGATTGATTTGAATTGCCTTGTGTTTAAAGGTGCTATATGAATGAACTTGTATTGCCTTGCTTTAAAGAAAAATCCAGCTAACGGGAAGTATTGTACGGAAATTATGAATTGTATGATCACACCTTAGTGAGAGTTAAAAGAAATAACGGTCCAAACTGGAGAACAAATCTGCAAACTTCTCCTTTTAGTTGGAAAGGTCAGAAAAGTAAAGAGAAGTTTAGTTGTTGCTGATGAAGTGAAAGTGTTCTGGAGTGTTGTTGGACTTTAAAGAGCAGATTGATGTTTCTAAAGACACCATGTGGCGTTTGAAGATGAAGAGACAGACGGACAGACGGACACTAATTACACAGAGGGGTGGAGGGCTGTGATGAAGTAAACTGTGTGCATGTGTAGGTCCAAAAAGTGTGAACAATTAGCAAGTGATTGATGAAGAAAAAAAGACTCTGTGTGTTTATGCTTTTAATAATGTCAGAAAGTGAACCGTGGAATACAAGAGACAAAGAGGAAGAAAGTGTGTGAGATTATCTTTGTGCCAGTGTGTTTACAACAGCCTGGCAGAGCACCTGGTGGTGTGATGGGTGTCTGGGGGGGGGGGGAGTGCCACACCTGGTAACACACACACACACACACACACACACACACACACACACACACACACACACACACACACACACACACACACACACACACACACACACACACACACACACGCACACACACACACACACACACACACACACACACACACACACACACACACAGCCTGTTTGTTTTGTCTGTCTCATAGACTCAAAGCCAGTGGGCTGAGGACGAGCGGTCGAGGAAAGGGAAAGTAATACGAGAAGGGAAGGCAGTCTTAATAGTAACTAAATGTTTTAAATACATGTATTACAGTTTAGTTAAATGAGGAGTCACTATTTGGTATAAAAGGAGATACAGGACCCAAAGATGGCGCACACTCCAAATTCACAATTTACCACAAAAAAAACAAAAAAAATCAAGAAACAAAAAGTACTAATTGACCTTGTTTACATTTCCAAGTGTCAGATAGAGTGCATCAACACACACATACACACACACACACACACACACACACACACACACACACACACACACACACACACACACACACACACACACACACACACACACACACACACACACACACACACACACACACACACACACACACATCCAGAGTGATGGCAGCTGACGTACCCCACCCTGCTTTAATGGATGGTTTATGGTAAATATAGCCACTGTTGTTCAGAGGCTGTCATCTGTAACACAAACACACGCACACACACACACACACACACACACACGCACACGCACACACGCACACACACGCACACACGCACACACGCACACACACATACTCATTCACACAACATAACTGTACATGTCCATTCAAACAAAGTGTATATTTTGATTTAATTTCATATTTATAATGATAATCATAATTATAAAACTGCAGGTGAGATCAAAATGTTTAATTTATTAATAATGAACTTTCTCTCCTTTACTTTTATTGTGGATTTAGACCAAAAAGAATATAGAAAAGCGTTTAAATTGTTACATGTTTGCTCTAAAAAGAAAATAATATCCTTTTTGTAGCTTCAGAAATTCCTGTTGTATTATTTAAAGCTATTTACTTGTTACAAAATCCCAAAATGACAGCCATATCCTTTGATCCGGAGGATTTGAGCCCTTCACCTGCAGCTGTTAACACACGGCTTCACTTTACGTCGTGAACAAACAGATGTAAGGTGTCCGGGCGTTGTCACAGCGATGAGGGGAAATTAAAGATGACAGCGACACCACTTCCTGCCAGCCTGTCAATCAACCTGTCAACCAATGAGTGTCAGCGTAGGTACAAATTTGTCGTGGAGACGTGAAAGGACCGAGGGTTGAGATGGGGCGATGTCACGACTGATTTGCTGTTCCTGGTGCATTATGGGAATATTACAGTGGAGGTTTATAAACAGGAAGTGGTTTGACAGCCAGGTATCAGACACAGACAGGAAGTGAAAGAAGGTGAGGTGAAGTAGAAAGAAAAAGGCAGACAAGATGTCTTGTTTTAAACGTTTTTGGTAATCTATGAACATTCTCTGTCTGTTCTTTCAACGCTGGAGAAAGAACCCAGATCATTTACTTCATCAGCAGGAGAGGACTCTTTAAAGTAGAGACACTACATACTGATATACACCTGAACATCAGCAGGAGAGGACTCTTTAAAGTAGAGACACTACACACTGATATACACCTGAACATCAGCAGGAGAGGACTCTTTAAAGTAGAGACACTACATACCGATATACACCTGAACATCAGCAGGAGAGGACTCTTTAAAGTAGAGACACTACATACTGATATACACCTGAACATCAGCAGGAGAGGACTCTTTAAAGTAGAGACACTACATACTGATATACACCTGAACATCAGCAGGAGAGGACTCTTTAAAGTAGAGACACTACATACTGATATACACCTGAACATCAGCAGGAGAGGACTCTTTAAAGTAGAGACACTACATACTGATATACACCTGAATATCAGCAGGAGAGGACTCTTTAAAGTAGAGACACTACATACTGATATACACCTGAACATCAGCAGGAGAGGACTCTTTAAAGTAGAGACACTACATACTGATATACACCTGAACATCAGCAGGAGAGGACTCTTTAAAGTAGAGACACTACATACCGATATACACCTGAACATCAGCAGGAGAGGACTCTTTAAAGTAGAGACACTACATACTGATATACACCTGAATATCAGCAGGAGAGGACTCTTTAAAGTAGAGACACTACATACTGATATACACCTGAACATCAGCAGGAGAGGACTCTTTAAAGTAGAGACACTACACACTGATATACACCTGAACATCAGCAGGAGAGGACTCTTTAAAGTAGAGACACTTCATACTGATATACACCTGAACATCAGCAGGAGAGGACTCTTTAAAGTAGAGACACTAGATACTGATATACACCTGAACATCAGCAGGAGAGGACTCTTTAAAGTAGAGACACTACATACTGATATACACCTGAACATCAGCAGGAGAGGACTCTTTAAAGTAGAGACACTACATACTGATATACACCTGAACATCAGCAGGAGAGGACTCTTTAAAGTAGAGACACTACATACTGATATACACCTGAACATCAGCAGGAGAGGACTCTTTAAAGTAGAGACACTACATACTGATATACACCTGAACATCAGCAGGAGAGGACTCTTTAAAGTAGAGACACTACATACTGATATACACCTGAACATCAGCAGGAGAGGACTCTTTAAAGTAGAGACACTACACACTGATATACACCTGAACATCAGCAGGAGAGGACTCTTTAAAGTAGAGACACTTCATACTGATATACACCTGAACATCAGCAGGAGAGGACTCTTTAAAGTAGAGACACTAGATACTGATATACACCTGAACATCAGCAGGAGAGGACTCTTTAAAGTAGAGACACTACATACTGATATACACCTGAACATCAGCAGGAGAGGACTCTTTAAAGTAGAGACACTACATACTGATATACACCTGAACATCAGCAGGAGAGGACTCTTTAAAGTAGAGACACTACATACTGATATACACCTGAACATCAGCAGGAGAGGACTCTTTAAAGTAGAGACACTACATACTGATATACACCTGAACATCAGCAGGAGAGGACTCTTTAAAGTAGAGACACTACATACTGATATACACCTGAACATCAGCAGGAGAGGACTCTTTAAAGTAGAGACACTACATACTGATATACACCTGAACATCAGCAGGAGAGGACTCTTTAAAGTAGAGACACTACATACTGATATACACCTGAACATCATCAGGAGAGGACTCTTTAAAGTAGAGACACTATATACTGATATACACCTGAACATCAGCAGGAGAGGACTCTTTAAAGTAGAGACACTACATACTGATATACACCTGAACATCAGCAGGAGAGGACTCTTTAAAGTAGAGACACTACATACTGATATACACCTGAACATCAGCAGGAGAGGACTCTTTAAAGTAGAGACACTACATACTGATATACACCTGAACATCAGCAGGAGAGGACTCTTTAAAGTAGAGACACTACATACTGATATACACCTGAACATCAGCAGGAGAGGACTCTTTAAAGTAGAGACACTACATACTGATATACACCTGAACATCAGCAGGAGAGGACTCTTTAAAGTAGAGACACTACATACTGATATACACCTGAACATCAGAGGAGAGGACTCTTTAAAGTAGAGACACTACATACTGATATACACCTGAACATCAGCAGGAGAGGACTCTTTAAAGTAGAGACACTACATACTGATATACACCTGAACATCAGCAGGAGAGGACTCTTTAAAGTAGAGACACTACATACTGATATACACCTGAACATCAGCAGGAGAGGACTCTTTAAAGTAGAGACACTACATACTGATATACACCTGAACATCAGCAGGAGAGGACTCTTTAAAGTAGAGACACTACATACTGATATACACCTGAACATCAGCAGGAGAGGACTCTTTAAAGTAGAGACACTACATACTGATATACACCTGAACATCAGCAGGAGAGGACTCTTTAAAGTAGAGACACTACATACTGATATACACCTGAACATCAGCAGGAGATTGTGCATTATAATTCCACTTTTTTTAATTTACAAAAGCATATTGAACATGTCTTTAAATACCTATATTTTAATCTATCCAAATGATAAGTGAAGTCTTGCTCAGACGTCTTATTGCTGTCAGATTACTGCACAGTATTCCAGTTATATTTCACTCTCTCTCTGTGCATTGAGCTCCTGCATATTCAGCGAACACATTACCACACACACACACACACACACACACACACACACACACACACACACACACACACACACACACACACACACACACGGGTTTCAGATGACTCCAGTGACCCGGCGGCGGCGAGATTAAAGGTCACGCCGGCGAGCGTCAAGCCTCGCATCCTGATTACCCACAACCCCCCTCTCTGACTTCCTGTGAGGTCCGGCAGGTTCATTAGCTGAGGGAATAACTGCGAGGAAAGAGAGAGCGAGGGAAGAAGATCTGAACCAATAGACGAAGCGTCCAGAGAGCAAGGGGAAGAAAAAAACGAAGGTGAAGGCAAAGAAAAAACGTATTATTTATGCAGTCAAAAGGCCGCGGCTTGTCTGCATCTCTAATTGTTTGATTTTATAGGCGGGACGAGGCTCTTTAAACAAACACGCTCTTATGCTAATGGCGGCGCGACGGTAACCTCCTGACAGCATCTGGGCTGGGGGATTATGGGAGAGGTTTTTTTCGGGGTAAAGGGGGGGGGTAGGGGGTTGTCTGGTAGAGCTGAATATCATTTGGATAATTAAAAATGACAGAGGAAATGGTCCACACACACACACACACACACACACACACACACACACACACACACACACACACAAGCGAGCCACTTTGTCTTGACAGGCGGAGGGGGAGGAAGGGGGAGGTTAGTCCTGATTGCTGTCAATCAAACGGTCCGATGGGAGGAAGGCGGATTGCCGTGAACTTTGACCTCCTCCCTGGCCGACGTGATGCTGATGTGAGAGAGAGAGAGGGAGAGGGAGAGAGGGAGAGAGTTAACAACCTTGAGAGATGGACTGAATTTCAACGTGCTCAGGGCCAAAGAGGGAGGGAGAGGGATGGAGGGAAAAGAAAGGAGAGAGGGGGAGATAAAGAGATGTAGGATTAAAAAAGGTCAGGGACATCAAAGTCAGCAGGTGTCAATATTAAAAATGTTGTTATCCAATTAAAGTGAATGTCATGTGACTCAATATCCCCCCAACAACCAAAACGGTAACTGAAACATAACAGAAAATATGAAAATGTAAAGAATCCATATTTATTATATATTATGTTATGGTTTTATGATGAAATATTGATGTTACCAACGGATCAAGTTCAAATGTCTGAAATAATAACGATGCCTAGATTTATCCCGTGAGTCTGGTCTATGAAGCGTTTTAAACTCGTTGTTTGGCGATCCGTAACGTTTCCTGCTCAAATGTGAGGTTTCTTTAGCCAAGAAGCTCAAGATGTATTCTTATGAGTTCATGATGTTGGGGAATAATTTGCGTAGGTATTCAACCTTTCTCCTCTCACTGTCTCTTTCCCGTGGCCTAGGTCTACGGCCTTGGGTTCTGCTGCTATCTCTCTTAAGGAGGGGCAGCTGGGGTGCATTGTTGTTGCCAGTCTGTGACAGAGCACAAGCCGCCATGAGGGAGTTTACTGTTCAGGGACAAAGGATCCCTTGCACTCATTCTTTCCTCTGGACGAGAGCTCTAGTTAGATTCAGGGTCCATCATGTTTAGTCTCTCTGATGAAGAATGTTGATTATTACACTCTGAACTAGTTAAAACATCGAGCTGCAGAAAGAGTTCTTCAGAATTGGTTTGGCAACCTCTGTGTCAACTCGTGACACTCCACCTGTCTCGTCAATTCTCCGGCCGAAGCTCCAAATAAACCGTCAGTGTTTGCCCTCAAAGCTCCAGCTCTCCTCGCTCCTCTCTGAGTCCTGTTTCTATAGAAGTTTCCCCCACACATGACAGTGTTGCTGTGTCTCTGCTGGATCCGTAATACTCCATCGTTTTGCTAAAACACATTTCTTAGGTTGATTAGCACAAAGTAAAGCAGCTTTGATAATCCCTAATGCTGCACCGGGTTCCAAACACAGCGTCTCCTTCATGAGCTCACGTTTCAAACTGGGAGCAAATTGGTGGATGGATTCGGTCGTTAAGAAGAAGCAGAACAAATATATCGTGTGTGTGTGTGTGTGTGTGTGTGTGTGTGTGTGTGTGTGTGTGTGTGTGTGTGTGTGTGTGTGTGTGTGTGTGTGTGTGTGTGTGTGTGTGTGTGTGTGTGTGTGTGTGTGTGTGTGTGTGTGTGTGTGTGTGTGTGTGTGTGTGTGTGTGTGTGTGTGTGTGTGTGTGTGTGTGTGTGTGTGTGTGTGTGTGTGTGAGAGAGACAGTTAAAAGGAAACAGAAGATCACTAGAAAGTCAAAGTGACAATTGAACAAACGACAACGATGAAAAGACTAGCCGATTATATCTCTGTCCTTCTGTCGCCTAGTTGTGTGTGTGTGTGTGTGTGTGTGTGTGTGTGTGTGTGTGTGTGTGTGTGTGTGTGTGTGTGTGTGTGTGTGTGTGTGTGTGTGTGTGTGTGTGTGTGTGTGTGTGTGTGTGTGTGTGTGTGTGTGTGTGTGTGTGTGTGTTCATGACAGCAGTGTGTGTACCATGTGACGTGTAATTGCATATTTATTGATGTGTTCACACATTTATTTGTTCCTCTGAGTAGTGTGTATGTCTTCTTTCATGATGTGCTCATTGTGTGTGTGTGTGTGTGTGTGTGTGTGTGTGTGTGTGTGTGTGTGTGTGTGTGTGTGTGTGTGTGTGTGTGTGTGTTACTGACACTGAGCTGAACAGGGAGGGTTGAGATGTAAAACCTTCCTTCCTCTCCAGACGCAGGATAGAGAGAATCCTCACCACTGCCAAACTAATCTGCTCACACACACACACACACACACACACACACACACACACACACACACACACACACACACACACACACACACACACACACACACACACACACACACACACACACACACACACACACACACACACTGAAAGCGGATTCTGTAGAATCATTTCATTATGAGGTTGTGAGCTTGTGGATTAATGGTTTCACTGTCACAGAGAAGACAGGGGATTTTGTCGTTTCTCTCCTCTTCCTCTTCCTCTCCTCTTCCTCTCTCTCATCCCTCATTTCCTTTTCTGGTGGTTTAGTTCAAATCTGTTGTTCAGTAGCTAAGCCTCTTGTTGCTCGTGCTGTTCTCACTGTAACAAGTGTAGCTTAAAGGAAGTGATATGTGTTGATAAGGAGCCAATGAGAGTGCTTCAAAGTGTCTGTCAATCAAACAACAGCCCTTTTTAAAATGTGGAATATTGAGCAAGTCATGTGATCTCTTTTCGTGGTCATTGTTCACTTTACTTACGAATTGTGTAGTTGTGGCAATTTTACATTTTAGTATGTTATGCTACATGGTACAAAATTCAATGGTCAAATCTCATTTCCTTTTGTTGAGGTAGCGCTTACGATGCTCCCTTCCTGGTTGTTTTACATAACTACATCAAACATGAATAACTCTATGCCAACATGGTACCGTAAGACTTGTTGCCTTCAAAGATGTTTCGTTTTACACAAACAGAAAATTAAGAAAGGGATTGGACCAGAGGCCTGTACTACGAAGCTGGTTCAACCTAACCTGGATATGTTTGCCGGTTGGCCTAATCCAAAACATACGCGCTCTTGCTAAACGGTACTACGGCGCTGGTTATCAAGTGGATCGCTCAAGCCAGCCGTGTCCTATCTAGTTAGGTGCGCGTTCACATGAAAGGGGTGGTATCTGGAGCATTTGACCAATCACAAGCATGGAGAAGCGTACTGACAGCGCAGCGTCATACTTCCTGAATGAAAAGTCAACTATAATATTAGACATATGAAGAAGTTAAACTTTAAACATCCATGACTGAAACACTTGATCCAGGATCAAAGCCACATAGCTGCACCTGCAAGGTGAATACAGCTGGTAACAGAACAAGTGTTTGAATGCGTACATTAACTGGTTTATGATATCACTGCCCCGTCTAAGACACCATCTGACTTTCATTACATTTGCCTCGAGTGTTTCCTCAACTTAATGTGTTGCTTCAAATAATACTTCTGCATACAGTATGTGACACTGTGAGTGTTGCACGGCCAGATACGGCTCAGCTGACTCAGATAAGGAGATGATACATTATGATGTGATATGCCGCGGACTGTACTTAATGTTACTCTGATCCGGTTACTTATGTTGTGGCAGATATTTAAGTAAGCTTTCTTAACGCTAATGTTCTAATAGTCAGATTGCTCTGAAGATGGGAGGTGATATTCTATTCATGTTCACGTTCACACAGTCAGTGATTTTTAAACTCCGCACACTGAGCTCTGATTGGTCAGCAGGCAGTGCTTTCACTGAGTTGAGCTCTTAGCCTGCAACCTAACCTGGTCCCGACCAGATTAGCCGCACAGCGTGAGTTACCATGGAGATCTAGCCCGCTAAGAAGAGAATCAGCTTCGTAGGACCGGAAACCCAGAGTTAACCTGAAGTTAGCCGGCTAAGAGAACATCCTGCTTCGTAGTATACCCCCCTGATAATTATTTCAGTGATACAAAGGACTACTCCACTTTACTTTTGACAGTAAAAAAATGTTCCCTCTATTTCCCCCATTCACAATATCTCTTATGGAAAGGCAATATTCAATATAGGCTCTATATATATGTGTGTTTTGTTTTCGTGTCCTTCCTCGTGTGTTTCCGTATCATGTGATTCCTGGCGTGTTGTTGTTTTGATTTGATGATTGCGTCATGTCATGTTTCTGTGTGGTGTTTTCATTCTGCATCGAAACATCGAAACCTCCGCTGAGAGGACGGGAAACACATGTGCTGTGTTCCCTTTAACAAGCCTGCAGAGTGTGTGTGTGTGTGTGTGTGTGTGTGTGTGTGTGTGTGTGTGTGTGTGTGTGTGTGTGTGTGTGTGTGTGTGTGTGTGTGTGTGTGTGTGTGTGTGTGTGTGTGTGTGTGTGTGTGTGTGTGTGTGTGTGTGTGTGTGTGTGTGTGTGTGTGTGTGTGTGTGTGTGTGTGTGTGTGTGTGTGTGTGTGTGACGGCTGGCATGTCTCAGTCACCTGGCTCTGTCACCCTCCATAATCACTACAATCCAACAGAGAAATCTGCTCTAATCAAACGGGAAACGCCTCCATGATTTTGGCGCTCGTTCTCTCTCTTTATCTCTCTCTCTTTCTCTCTCTCCCTCACACACACACACACACACACACACACACAACGTGAAATTTAGAGGGAGACAAATGCATAGAAATGCACGGGAAGGAAAAACAAAGGAAAAGCAGGAAGAAAATGAAAGAAAAGAAGACAGTGACTGTGTGTGTGTGTGTGTGTGTGTGTGTGTGTGTGTGTGTGTGTGTGTGTGTGTGTGTGTGTGTGTGTGTGTGTGTGTGTGTGTGTGTGTGTGTGTGTGTGTGTGTGTGTGTGTGTGTGTGTGTGTGTGTGTGTGTGTGTGTGTGTGTGTGTGTGTGTGTGTGTGTGTGTGTGTGTGTGTGTGTGTGTCGGGCTCGCAGTCAGAAAGGCAGAAGCGGCAGCTGGCGAGGGCAATCCCCAGAGGATTGTGGGTAGGGAGGGGAAGGTTATGGCTTCACTCCCATCACCAATCTGTTTTCTGTGTGTGTGTGTGTGTGTCTGTCTGCCTGTGTGTGTGTGTGCGTGTGTGTGTGTCGGCCTGTCTGTGTGTGTGTCTGTCTGTCTGTGTGTGTGTGTGTTTCCGTGGTTCAGTTCTGGTTCAAGCAGTGTCAAGTGTAATGGTGTGTGTCTGCTTTTACAAACTGACCTGGTTCAGCTTTGCTTTGTGGTTTTGTTCGGTTTCTAGTTTGGCTTTGTTCGGTTTTGATTGCTTTGGTCTGTTCTGGTCTGACTTTGTTTGATGTTTCCGTCTTGTTTCGATTTAAATCTAGATTAGTCTCGTTTAGTTGGGTCTGGTTTCCTTTGGTAGCGTTGGCCTCTTGATAGTGTGCTTGGTCTTGCCTGGTCTGGTTTGTGATAATTCCTTATCTGTTTTAGTTTGCTTGGTTTTTGGACATTTTTATTTGGGTTTTTAATCGTTATTGTTGCGCCAAATCTAGAAAAGTCTTGACTGTTACGTTGGGTCTGATTTCCTTCAGTGTGGCTTGGGTTAGGGTTAGTCTGGAAAGTGCGTTTTGTCTTGTCATATATGATTTGTGATTTTTACTAATCTGGTTTAGTCTAGTCTAGTTTTTGGTCTTGTTAATTCGGGTCTTGAATGGTTTGGTCTAACCCTAGAACTTTATCAACGGAAATCCTAACCCCTAGATTCCACCGGGTCCGTCTGCATCGCATTATGGCTGCATTACGGCCGCGTTACGGCCGCGTTACGCCTGCGTTGCGGCTGCGTTACGCCTGCGTTACGGCTGCGTTACGGCTGGCTGCGTTATGGCTGGCTGCGTTATGGCTGGCTGCGTTTACGCTGCGTTACGGCTGCGTTACGGCTGGCTGCGTTACGGCTGCGTTACGGCTGCGTTACGGCTGCGTTACGGCTGCGTTACGGCTGCGTTACGGCTGGCTGCGTTACGGCTGGCTGCGTTACGGCTGCTTTACGGCTGCGTTACGGCTGGGTTACGGCTGGCTGCGTTACGGCTGCGTTACGGCCGCGTTACGGCTGCGTTACGGCTGCGTTCGCAAAGATCGCGGCCCCTCTGGTCAACGGGTGCTATTCCACCAGACGAGCCGCGTTACGGCTCAGAAGCGTCCCAGAAGCGTCTGACACGACGCAGACGGACCCGGTGGGATCGAGAGGTTAGACAGACAAAGCTCCGGATAATGTATCATCACGTACGACATGAAAAGCTATTCTGTTTTATCCCGCTGTTGTTTCTGAGTCTACAGATGTGTTAATCTGCAGCTAAATGACATCCAGGGAAATACGAGCAGAATCAAATATCCGTCATCATCTCCTCTGCTCTGTTCCCTCTATCTTGTTCCTGTTGCAGTCACCAGCGTAATCCAACTAACATTCAATAAAAAGAATAACAATATGACAGAACACGATGTAATACAGTTCAGTCTAACACTAAACAGAATTAAATTCACTTCAGAAGACCATTTTATAATATGTTTCTTTATGTCTTTCATTTTTGTAAAGCACTTTGAAATGCCTTGTGTTGAAATGTGCTGTATAAACTTGCCTATAAGAAAAGATGAAATGAAGGTGTGTTTACATGCCCTAATTGGATTTAACTAATTAGTTTAATCTTTACAAAGAAGACGAACAAGTTATACTCGTGTACAAACACAAAACAAACAGAGAACTACCATGTGTATGTGTTTGACAGCGCAGGGAGTGGGTATTTCTTCACATAACAACATAGATACCTTGTGCATCAGACCTGGATCAAACAGAGCTTTCCCATTCTTCTAAAGGTGTTTGTTTTGCTCTGCATGGAGTCCCAGACGGGTGGAGTTTACTGCTGCTTGCTCTCCTGCTGTTGGACTCTCCGCAGGCTCACACACACCTCGTCTTGTCTTGTATGCTCTTAGTGTTGGAAAGCCCGCTCCACACCAAGTCTCTTTCAATTTTAACCGTGAGAGTTAGCGGTGTGTCAAACATAACCTCTCGCTCCACTGCTGCTGCTAGGAGCGTTTGTTTTCCTCTCCAGTACGTGCCTCAGCACTCAACCTGCTGGTTAGAGAGCTGAGCTAGAAGACAGGAGCAGCAATTGTTCCTCTGTGTCTTATTTGGATGTCACACTTCCACGTATACCTGGGATTGTGTGCGTGTATGTGCATCCGAACATGTACATGATGTTCAGAACCCTGTACCGAGACTAAATGAAATAACTGCAGAACAGCAGGAGGAAAACTCACATCGAACGAGAGGAAGATGTGTTCGATTGGATGGGAGTTGCTTGTCCAGAAAAGATGAAGACGGGGGGGAAACAAGAGGGGAAGAATCGTCTTAATGAGATTTGGAAAAAAGGAAATCGTTTTCATTCTGGGAGCACTTTGTTTGCAGCAGAATATACAGAGAAATCATTAATAAGGTGGAAACAGACAGATCTGCTCGTTTATGGATTCATAACTGGAGCACACACAGAGAGAAAAACACTGAACGTCAATATGAGTTCATGTGTGAGGCTGGAAAGGAGATCTGGATGAAAGAGAGAGAGAGAGAGAAGGTCAGGTGAGACATAGTTTGAGCTGTTTAAACATATTTGGGAGAAAGTGAAGATCACATTGGTCGAGTGGAACAGCTTTAAATGAATCTTAAGGGCCTCAGGCCGTTGGTTTGAGACGCAAGAGGACATGATAGGCAATTTGTGCAAAGCCAGCCATAATAAGGGAATCAGACATTTTAAATCCACATTTTATTATGTAGAATGAGAAAAGGATATCAGTCAAATTAAGCTTTAAATTTAACCTGTTTAGTCTGGATTAGCATAAACACTGGAAGCAGGAAGTAGCTCGGTCATATTCAATAATTTAAGAGGCCCTTTAACGCTTTCTGAGATGTTCCCTTTCCTGTAGTGTGTTCTATAGGTTTGAGTGCATGGTAATAACATTCCTGTTTCTCTCCCACACACTCCCATCATACACCTTCAAAACACAAGGTACCATCTGTAGTTCTTTGTGGGGGTTTTTGGTTTCTGCCAAAGCTCAAAAGAAACAAATCTAACGGCTCTGGAAGCAAAACAAAAAGATATCACAGCGATTGTCTTCTTGTCTTTTGATTATCGAACCCAAATGTGATTTATGGGGAATGAAATTACACCAACAGAAAACCTGTTTTATCTTTTGAGTTCAACTTAAAAATTACTCATGTTTGTCGCAAATACAACAAAAAACTGATTGAACTCATTAGTAAAATAAATTCCACATAAAAAGTATTTGCAGAAAGCTGAACGGGAACGAAATGAGCTCTCGTCTGCAAGTTCTCAGCCAATGAGGCAGTTTGGTGTGTGTGTGTGTGTGTGTGTGTGTGTGTGTGTGTGTGACTGTGTGTGTGTGTGTGTGTGTGTGTGTGTGTGTGTGTGTGTGTGTGTGTGTGTGTGTGTGTGTGTGTGTGTGTGTGTGTGTGTGTGTGTGTGTGTGTGTGTGTGTGTGTGTGTGTGTGTGTGTGTGTGTGTGTGTGTGTGTGTGTGTGTGTGTGTGTGTGTGTGTGTGTGTGTGTGTGTGTGGAGTCCATTGACCTTCCTTCATCTCCCTGACAAATATTTAAAATAGATGTCATGTCTTGGACCGCCTCCAACGTAACAGCCTCCGCGTGTGTGTGTTTCGGTGTGTGTGTGTGTGTGTGTGTGTGTGTGTGTGTGTGTGTGTGTGTGTGTGTGTGTGTGTGTGTGTGTGTGTGTGTGTGTGTGTGTGTGTGTGTGTGTGTGTGTGTGTGTGTGTGTGTGTGTGTGTGTGTGTGTGTGTGTGTGTGTGTGTGTGTGTGTGTGTGTGTGTGTGTGTGTGTGTGTTTCGGTGGCTGATTCCTTCACCGCCCATTGCTGGAAAACCAAAGCTCTCCTTCTCCCTCCCATCACTCTCCATTGTCGTTCCTCTCTCTCGTTTTCCTACAACCTCCCCACTTAATTTCCTTCACTCCTCTCTCCCTCTTTCTCCCTCTTTCTCCCTCTTTCTCCCCCTCCTCCTTTTCTCCGACAGCCACTAATAATAACGCATGAAGGCAGTCACACCAAATGAAGACAAATGCCGTCCACTGCTTTGGAATCATAATCTCTCTCTCTCTCTCCCTGTTCCTCTGCATTCTCGCTCGCCCTCGTTTCTCTTGCTCCAGCGTCTCCATCTCTCTGTTCTTCTGCAGAGAGCCATGTCTTTATGAACCGCTCGTAAAACCTCATCATGAAACAGACACCATGTTTCGGGGATTAAATAAAAAAGAAAAGCTCGCTGGATTTGAGATTGTTGGTTCATAATAGTTTCCCTGTGTATTACAGTCACTGTAACGTGTCATGCTTTGTGACTTGTTGTCTGCCTGTTGCGCTGTGCCTCATCGAACTTGGCATTCAGTCCTGTGTATCTTTATTGAAAAAATCTATACAAAAGAAATTAGAAAGAAAATAAAAACTCACGTAGATTAAAAAATAACCTGTAAAACAATCTAATTATCTGAGTATTGCAATATGTAAGTAACCGAACCTGATTACTTTCCGTTACCTTTGGATTACTTCAACATCAAATGCAATGCAAATAGAGGGAGCCTGACACACACACACACACACACACACACACACACACACACACACACACACACACACACACACACACACACACACACACACACACACACACACACATACCATGTATACATCACTTCAGGGGACATTACATTGACTTACATGCATTTCCTGGAGACCTACTAACCCTTAAAGGTGGGGTAGGTAGAGTGCACTAACATTTGAAAGTACACAGCCAAAAGGAATCCGCCCCTTCCTTCAGACTTCCTTACAGAGCACCTCCTCCGCGAGAGCAGGTTGCAGTAACAAAGCTAAACACATCTAGGTTAGCAACACAACACAGCCAAAGCAACTCCGATATTGACTCTGGTTTGACTTCTCCTAGTTTCCACTTTCTTTTTGTTCTTAATTTGCTCTGTTAAATTATTTCTTAGGCGACCAGTAGACGATGTTGAACCTCACTGCCATGGTGAAAGTGGCCGCCTGTTGCTGGCAGGTCATTGAAGTACTGCTGCAATGCACGCCCAATGACAGCACGCCCAATGAGGAAGGCTGACAGACAGGGCGCCAATCCAATCCGATGTAGTTTTTACAGAACCACGGGTTCCACAGATGACATTTTTTTATGGATTTGTTGTCAAAGCACTTCAGATATTCATTGCTCTCGGGATGTTAAGAGCATTCCATGGAATATAACAACAAGTGTATCTCGAGCCGGTTTCTGAAACTTACCTACCCCACCTTTAACCCTAACCAAGTCTTCACCCTAAAATTAATGATTCCCCTCATGGGCACCTCCATTTTGTCCCCATAAGGGAGGCGAGTCCCCACACGTGACTGTGTAAACAGATGTAGGTCCCCACAAGTATAGTAATGCTAGGCCACACACACACACACACACACAGACACACACACGAGAAACTTAGAGGGATAGAAATGCACGGGAGAAATAAAATATCAATAAGAACTGTAATTGTATTTTTTAAGTGCAGAGCAATGTAACCTTAAAAAAGATGAAAGGTAATATAGATGAATATGTTTTTCAAAACTGCATTTGAGCATATTGAGATGAACAATGAGTCACATGACCACACGACAGTACAAACTATAATAGAAGTATTCCACGGGGTTTTTTGATGGAGAAAACGAATGTTTGTTGTCCTCAGCTGTCCTGAAATCGACCGGACTTCTTTCGGCGGATTGATACGACTGCACACAGTCCCTCGATCCTCCTCAGAAACGGTCCGTTAGCGAGATTGAACAACCTCTGGACTAAAGTAGATTAATCCCACACACATATTTCTATGAACTTCATCTATACTGAATAAGAACAGAAACAAAACACCAAGATAAAACGGACAAACATAAAGACATCTCAGGCAAGATATGATTCCCACATAAAGCAAAAAAAAAGAGTATATTTCAAAATAAAATCTGCCCCATTTACAACAAACACAATACGTTCTCTTACTACAGTATTTTGTAAAGAGCGTCAATCGCATTTTATATATATATACAGTGTATATATATTAACATTGTAATCCAGCTACTAATCATCATAGTTTAGAAAAGTAGGAGTAATCTGATTGTCTTTTTTTATGTAACTCAAATGAAATACAGTTACATTTTGTGTATCCTACTGTAATTGCGTTATCCCATCAAATGTAAACCCTGTAAGCTTTATTATGAACAATGAATGAACTAATTCAGATATTTATTTCAAAGAGGACCAAACACATTCATCTCAGAAAAGAGAAGATATTAATTATGACAGATTATAGCTAAGAGCTCATTTCCGTCTGCAGTCCACAGTGCATTTATGTCGATGAACATCGTAGGTCACAGGCTCCTTGTGACTTGCTTTAAATTGCTCTTGAATAATGGACTAGTGCCTTTAAGCTAGTATTCTCTAAACTGTATTAACGTCTTATTCACTTATTCATTTGTTTTATTTACCAATTAAGGTTTGTTGCTATAAATTCTTACTTTAACCCTTAGATGCACGAGTGGGTCTTTTTGACCCGGTCAGGTGGTTTTCTTGAAGTATCTTTGTAATTACATTTGTTTATCATTTCATATTACAGCTATTACTCAAAAAATATGTTTTGGATATCATGCCATTCACATTTTAAATGTATATTTTAAGAAACTGTTGTTTTTGTATTACTACCCCAAGCTTCCATAAGTGGGTCAAAAATTGAATCCTATGGGAAAACGTTTTTTTTTCAAAATGTAAAAAAAATGTCTAAAATTAAATATAAAATATTTCTAGTGTGAACCAAAATATAATACTAAATATTATACAAGTGATGTTTCTTAACCAAAATGACAAAAATGGCATAAAACACATATTATGATGATTAAGAGTGTAGGGTCCAGTCACTCGGCATCAAATACCTCATTCACACCAACGCAACTCCGGTTCAAGCTCCGTGCTAGAGCTTTTCAGGTTCAGAACCGGTTCTTCGGTTTAGCTCCGGCTCCTTTCACACCGCCCAGAGTCCGACTGGTGCTGCGTCATTGCGTCATCGTTTGCGTCATGACGTAACCGTTTGCGTGCCTGTTTCATAAAGCCAAACCGCGCGGAACAACAACAACAATGGCCGATTGTGCTCCAGCTTCCTCTGTACCTCTTCAGAAGACCAGATCCCCAGTAGGTAGCTGGTCTCTTCAGTGGACCACTGCTGCTTGCTAAGTTTCTCCATCGTTGTGTACAAACTGGATAAAACGCAGGCTTTCTGTTGTTGTTCAGGAGTTGATCCCGCCCCAGCCCCCGCCCCCTCCTCGACGTAAGCGTGACGTATGTGGTGCTTTTGCTCTGGCCGGACAATTTTTTGGTGCTTGAAATGAACCGGATTCCGGAGCTAAGAGGCGGCTCCGCTGCGGTGTGAACAGGAAAACCCGGTGCTTTTCAAGCTCCAGCTCCGAACCGGCCCTGAAACACCGTTGGTGTGAATGAGGTATAAGGGTTCAATGTAAACCCTGGAAGCTTTGATGTACAATGACTAAACTAATTCAGATATTTAGCTGGTTATTATTTCTAGATGACAGAACATTTGTTCCAGGTTTTTCTGTATAAACGATCAAAGTAGCTTTTTTAAATGACGCCCTGCTATCAGGAGAAACGGCTCCCCGCATGCAGAACAGATACAGGATGATATTTTAAAATGGTAACGCTGCTCAATAAAATAATTAGGATGAACGAATCACTTCATTACACCGTAAAGTACTAACGATGTATTTTTGGAATGATGAATCGTGATTGCAGCGACTCCCAGCCGTTCCTCTGCGTGTGCCGCCGTGATGGAAAAACATTTCCACCACCACAGATTAACAAATACACGGCTGAATGGTGATGTTCGCACCATAACTGCGGGGATAATTGATTAAATGAGCATTGTAATTACAGTTTCTCTTCCTAATATTGAAGATGTTATCAGTGTATCTTTTATCATTAAGTTAATCAGGAACTAAGACGACATTAAAGGGAATGAGTCAGCGTGTGATTATCCAGAGAGAGAGAGAGAGTGTGTGTGTGTGTGTGTGTTTGTGTGTGTGTGTGTGTGTGTGTGTGTGGGTGTGGGTGTGGGTGTGTGTGTGCATGGGAACTTGGGAAAGGTATGTTCATTGTGTGTGTGTTTGAGTTTTTACAAAGTAGTTACATAGAGTAGCATGCAGTGATAATGATGTGTATAGAGGCTGGTGTGTGTGTGTGTGTGTGTGTGTGTGTGTGTGTGTGTGTGTGTGTGTGTGTGTGTGTGTGTGTGTGTGTGTGTGTGTGTGTGTGTGTGTGTGTGTGTGTGTGTGTGTGTGTGTGTGTGTGTGTGTGTGTGTGTGTGTGTGTGTGTGTGTGTGTGTGTGTGTGTGTGTGTGTGTGTGTGTGTGTGTGTGTGTGTGTGTGTGTAACTAATAGTCACTCATTTCTTATCCAGTTGTATATCGATCCATCTTCTCCCGCTTCTCCGTGGTCGGGTCACGTCGGGTTGTATATCATTAAACAAAATGGCCATCCTTCACAGTGGGTTCTTTTAGTTCTGGTACTTGATGCCAATACATTTGGACTTTAACTTAAGCCATATTTGAATGACAGCCTTTGTATTTTAAAAGACTGTCTCCACACTTCCACTGTTATTAATAATTCTACTTGACTAAAAGATGTGAGTACTTCTCCCACCTCTGTGTGTATCACATCCATTGACAGAAGTGAATCTATTGAGTCCCTCTAGTGGTCAAAAAACAACCATAAGCTTAACAAACTTATAGTTCAACACGAGTGGAAGCTCATCTTTGAGTTTCTATTCTATTATAATATATTAACGATGTTCACAACATGGGGCCAGATCCTAATATGTAATGTGGTTCCATACAGGGTCCAGGCTTTCTCCCAACCAAGGCTTTGTGCCTCTTTGTCAATTTCAATTGTCCCGTGATAAAAGCTATCATTAACCTACAAGTCTGCACGCTGCTAATCGGGCACCTGATATAAACTGTTAGGACTTATTTGAAAGCAAAAGTAAGTCAGTTTGTGTGTGTGTGTGTGTGTGTGTGTGTGTGTGTGTGTGTGTGTGTGTGTGTGTGTGTGTGTGTGTGTGTGTGTGTGTGTGTGTGTGTGTGTGTGTGTGTGTGTGTGTGTGTGTGTGTGTGTGTGTGTGTGTGTGTGTGTGTGTGTGTGTGTGTGTGTGTGTGTGTGTGTGTGTGTGTGTGTAACTAATAGTCACTCATTTCTTATCCAGTTGTATATCGATCCATCTTCTCCCGCTTCTCCGTGGTCGGGTCACGTCGGGTTGTATATCATTAAACAAAATGGCCATCCTTCACAGTGGGTTCTTTTAGTTCTGGTACTTGATGCCAATACATTTGGACTTTAACTTAAGCCATATTTGAATGACAGCCTTTGTATTTTAAAAGACTGTCTCCACACTTCCACTGTTATTAATAATTCTACTTGACTAAAAGATGTGAGTACTTCTCCCACCTCTGTGTGTATCACATCCATTGACAGAAGTGAATCTATTGAGTCCCTCTAGTGGTCAAAAAACAACCATAAGCTTAACAAACTTATAGTTCAACACGAGTGGAAGCTCATCTTTGAGTTTCTATTCTATTATAATATATTAACGATGTTCACAACATGGGGCCAGATCCTAATATGTAATGTGGTTCCATACAGGGTCCAGGCTTTCTCCCAACCAAGGCTTTGTGCCTCTTTGTCAATTTCAATTGTCCCGTGATAAAAGCTATCATTAACCTACAAGTCTGCACGCTGCTAATCGGGCACCTGATATAAACTGTTAGGACTTATTTGAAAGCAAAAGTAAGTCAGTTTGGTGTGTGTGTGTGTGTGTGTGTGTGTGTGTGTGTGTGTGTGTGTGTGTGTGTGTGTGTGTGTGTGTGTGTGTGTGTGTGTGTGTGTGTGTGTGTGTGTGTGTGTGTGTGTGTGTGTGTGTGTGTGTGTGTGTGTGTGTGTGTGTGTGTGTGTGTGTTTTGGAAGGGCATCCTAAGGTTGAACTGTAGAGGAATAGCATCCATCTGGAGAGCATTAAAGAGATTTATCATACAACATATTGAGCGTGTTTTATGATTGGCTACCAATTAGTTGCAAGGAAGTCACCAAATCTCCATAGCAACAGATTGAAGATACGTCAGGAACCACGTTGACCATCAAACCAGAGATATGAGAGCTATCAAAGTCATCATTAATTAGAGTAAAATCCAAAAGGACAAAACTCACGTTTGATGCGATACCGTGTGAAACAGTACAAACGTTCTTACTTTTTAAGAATGTTATCGACAGCTTTTGATTATTAAATGTGCTCTGTGTCGTCCATCTGGTCTTGAAAGTTCAGCTTGACGGGTTGTTCTTGGAAACAGCGGCTGATATTTGTGATATCGTTAAAGACTCCAAAGAAACTAAAGTAAAAAGCGTTGTCATCAACTTTTGTGAGGTTGTGTTGGATTTTTGTTTACAAGAATAACAACAATGACTTAATCACTTTAATTTAGGTCTTCTTACATCCTTTTAAGTGATGCAAACTTGAAAGTACATGGTTCCAAAGCAGTAATGGAGTGGCACATAACAGAACCAATCAAAAAGAGACAGAAAAATGGTTATGCGTAATCCCAATAACGACTGAGCGGAAAAGGGTCGAATAGCAGATCAAAGACTGAACGTGAGAGCTCTGTACGTCTGAGTGTGTGTTTCAGTGTGTGTGTGTTTTGATGAACAAGCCGACCAATCAATAACCATCTGCATGTCTGACAGCAAGTGAGGACACACACACACACACACACACACACACACACACACACACACACACACACACACACACACACACACACACACACACACACACACACACACACACACACACTTGCATAAGAGGGAGTGAAGGGAAATGTAAAGAAAGTCAAATGTTCAGTTTAAACAGCTGTGCTTCGGTGGCTCGACAATTAACATTGATGAATAGTTGTTACTGTACATAAACATATTATATAAATGTGATATAGGTAGTGTACGGTAGCATACATTGGCCAGTACTGGACCCCTCAAAACAAACTGGATTAGGACCTCTGACACACACACCCACACACCCACACACACACACACACACACACACACAGTCACCTCTTCAGGGAATACAAGTGATATTGAGCTCTGAGCAATAACTGGAAGAGTTGAAATATTACTCCAGTGATGTGTGTGTGTGTGTGTGTGTGTGTGTGTGTGTGTGTGTGTGTGTGTGTGTGTGTGTGTGTGTGTGTGTGTGTGTGTGTGTGTCGGTCACCTGTCCACTTGTCGATTGTTGCTTTTGATTAAAAACGGAGCAGCGACAGAGTGTGTGCAATATCCCTCTGATGCTGTTATCTGTCTCTCTGCTCTCCGACTGCCTCTGGGTTTTATTTCAAACACAACATTTATATTTCAAAAAGCTTTAGCCAATCCTTTTTGGATCACAACAAATAAAACCACAACCAACATTTGAATGCTTCCTACGTTTTTAGTAGGGAAATAAAACGGAAATGATGCTAGTGTTAACAATAATAAAAAAAGGTTCGACATAATGTTAGAAACAAAGTCTGATATCTGAGTTTAACACTTTTACCGTGAACAATTGACGTTAAACAGACTGCATGATGGCTCCTGTTTAACTTTGCCCGCCGCATCTCTAACTTTATTGAGGCTGTATTTCTATGCTCCTCCATCTACCGGATGTAATTATAATGATTGTGTATTTGGCTCCTAATGCTGCTAAAACACAGGACAAGTCAACACAATAGTCCGAATCATGGCATCCCATCACCCCAGTCCTCAAAGACCTCCACTGGCTTCCTGTCTCCCATCGCATCAACTACAAAGTTCTGGTCCTCACCTACAAAGCACTCCATCATCTGGCCCCCCCTTATCTCACAAACCTTCTCACTCCTTATCAACCCCCACGGTGCTTCAGATCCACCGCAGCCGGACTCCTATCCACTCGCACATCCACACTCAGCAGCTTTGGGGATAGAGCCTTCTCAGTGGCAGCTCCTAGGCTCTGGAACTCCCTCCCCCAAGGTCTCCGTGACTCTGAGTCCCTCACAGTCTTTCAGCCCCGCCTCAAAACACATCTTTTCAACTCTGTCTACCCATAAGCCCCCCCCCCATCTCAATCTATTTGGGCGGTGGTGGCGAAGTCGATAGGGACTTGGCTTGGCAACTGGAAGGTCACCAGTTCAAGTCCCGGCAAGACCAAGTGCTACCGAGGTGTCCCTGAGCAAGGCACCGTTCCCTACACTGCTCCCCGGGCGCTGTTCAAAATGGCAGCACACTGCTCCTAACACTAGGATGGGTCAAATGCAGAGAAACAATTTCCCCACGGGGATTAATAAAGTATATAAAAATTCTTTTTAAAAATCGAATCAACTTCCTCTTGACTGCCTTTTTTTTTTTTTATTCTTTTTTATTTGACTATACTTACTTGTTTGCCTGTCCTTGTTTGTCTACCCTCCCTCATACTGTGAAGCGTCTTTGAGTTGTAGAAAAGCGCTATATAAATATAATGTATTATTATTATTATATGTACAGCCTCATATCACTTCTCACAAGATAGCTTATAAGGGCTTTACAATCTGTATCACACAATATGAAACCCAGGACCTCAGACTCTTAAAGGGAAGGAAAACGCACCTACAGAATGTTTTGATAGGTCGAGGAAACGTAAGAAACCACACGGCAGAACTGTGGCTAAACACACCCCGTTTTTACACTGACTAAGAACTAAAGCTGCTGCTGATTCGTACTTACACATCCTATCCACTGCACAACATTTCAATGTTTGCTCTGCTCCTAATCCAACCAAACAATGCATTCACTTGGCTTGGGAACATTGCAGCAAAAACAGGTTAAAAACAAACCTTTGAATATCAAGTCAAACTGTTAATGCTGTCTTTTGAGTCTCCTGCTGGTGCTCAGCCTGCACAATGAACACATGCCCATTAAAGGAGCTTTCTAACCAATCCCCAAATATTCTGTAGCGTCCCCCGAAGCTTGGAAAGACTGGAAACAAGGGCCTCTTAATTCAAGAGTTGAATGCAAAATGAAGCATCAACAAGCGTTACTACAGTCCCTATATGTAATATTTACAATACACTTAAACAACGATGCAGGTTCGTTGTACGTTTTAGCATAATTAACTTGGAGAACAATTAATCCAAAACAGAACGAGTCATCACACACACTGATGACAATGTGCTTGTAAATCTTACCTCAGAAAACATCTCATTATTTACAGGATACAGTAATAACCTTCCTCTTTCTCTCTCTCTCTCTCTCTCTCTCTCTCTGCACAATATTGACGAGTGTTGACCTTTCTGATCCGTCCTCTGCTCTCTCTGTCCAAACCTCCCTTTCCTCCCCCCTCTCTCACCTGTTCCTCCCTTTCCTTTATTGACATGTTGACCTGTCTGCACCTTCCTCTTCCTCATCCTCCCATCTTTCTCCATTTTTGTTATTCTCCTTTCCTTTTCAGCCCCACATCTCTCTCTCTTACAGCCTGTATTTCCTCGTCTCCTCTTCCCCTATTTCCTTTCCTCCTTCCTCATCTCTTCCATCACTCTCTCTATCCTCCCCCCTTCTCTTTCTCCATGTGCTTGCATCTCACACAGCTCTTCCTCTTCCTCCTCTTCTTCTTCCTCCTCCTCCTCCTCCTCCTCCTCCTTCTCCTGGATATTGATTGGTTCATTTGATAGTTCTATCGCCAATCAGCATGAAGTTGACCTTTTGGACTTGGCAATGATAGCAAGACTGTGTGTGTGTGTGTGTGTGTGTGTGTGTGTGTGTGTGTGTGTGTGTGTGTGTGTGTGTGTGTGTGTGTGTGTGTGTGTGTGTGTGTGTGTGTGTGTGTGTGTGTGTGTGTGTGTGTGTGTGTGTGTGTGTGTGTGTGTGTGTGTGTGTGTGTGTGTGTGTGTGTGTGTGTGTGTGTGTGTGTTTTGACCTTTGTAGGCAGAATGTCAGCCCAGCTCTTGATGCTGCTTGTCAGTACATTAGTCGGACAGGAAGCAGTTCAGCTCTCTAACAGGAAGTTGAAACTCGCCCTTATGACTGACAGCGGGCAGCATTATTTCACCTGATTTGCAACCCATTGAGTCTCATTCAAGAACAGCTGATTCAAACAGAGTTGTTCGTTAGAGAAATGTTGAAGCATTTTGGTTTTCTTTAAGGAACATATGACTTTTAACAGGTCGCCTGGGGAAATAAAACTCACCTCAAATGGAGCTGAGAAGTTCACATCAGAAAGAAGAAGTTGGAGCTTTGATTGTGTCACAGATTGAGTGTCATTATCAGGTCGTATTGATCAAGTTGAAACTGGCAATTAATGACAAGCTTGTGCAGATAATAGCTTGCCGATGTCAACTTGGAACACACATCGGAATAAGTCTAGACCAATATAGGCTTAAGAGCTCTGCATTATTATTAAGCCCAATTAATAAATAAATAAATAAAATGTTAAAAGTAATGTAAAAAATAAATAAATAGATAAATGTAAATATATCAGCAGTGTTACATTTGGACTAAGTGGCCGTTAGCATCCAATCTTCCATAACCAGCTAACGTTAGCATCCAATCTTCCATAACCAGCTAACGCTAGCATCCAATCTTCCATAACCAGCTAACGCTAGCATCCAATCTTCCATAACCAGCTAACGCTAGCATCCAATCTTCCATAACCAGCTAACGTTAGCATCCAATCTTCCATAACCAGCTAACGCTAGCATCCAATCTTCCATAACCAGCTAACGCTAGCATCCAATCTTCCATAACCAGCTAACGCTAGCATCCAATCTTCCATAACCAGCTAACGCTAGCATCCAATCTTCCATAGCCAGCTAACGTTAGCATCCAATCTTCCATAGCCAGCTAACGTTAGCATCCAATCTTCCATAGCCAGCTAACGTTAGCATCCAATCTTCCATAACCAGCTAACGTTAGCATCCAATCTTCCATAACCAGCTAACGCTAGCATCCAATCTTCCATAACCAGCTAACGCTAGCATCCAATCTTCCATAACCAGCTAACGTTAGCATCCAATCTTCCATAACCAGCTAACGCTAGCATCCAATCTTTCATAACCAGCTAACGCTAGCATCCAATCTTCCATAGCCAGCTAACGTTAGCATCCAATCTTCCATAACCAGCTAACGCTAGCATCCAATCTTCCATAACCAGCTAACGTTAGCATCCTATCTTCCATAACCAGCTAACGTTAGCATCCAATCTTCCATAACCAGCTAACGTTAGCATCCAATCTTCCATAGCCAGCTAACGTTAGCATCCAATCTTCCATAACCAGCTAACGCTAGCATCCAATCTTCCATAACCAGCTAACGCTAGCATCCAATCTTCCATAACCAGCTAACGTTAGCATCCAATCTTCCATAACCAGCTAACGTTAGCATCCAATCTTCCATAACCAGCTAACGCTAGCATCCAATCTTCCATAACCAGCTAACGTTAGCATCCTATCTTCCATAACCAGCTAACGCTAGCATCCAATCTTCCATAGCCAGCTAACGTTAGCATCCAATCTTCCATAACCAGCTAACGCTAGCATCCAATCTTCCATAACCAGCTAACGTTAGCATCCTATCTTCCATAACCAGCTAACGCTAGCATCCAATCTTCCATAGCCAGCTAACGTTAGCATCCAATCTTCCATAACCAGCTAACGTTAGCATCCAATCTTCCATAGCCAGCTAACGCTAGCATCCAATCTTCTATAGCCAGCTAACGTTAGCATCCAATCTTCCATAACCAGCTAACGCTAGCATCCAATCTTCTATAGCCAGCTAACGTTAGCATCCAATCTTCCATAACCAGCTAACGTTAGCATCCAATCTTCCATAACCAGCTAACGTTAGCATCCAATCTTCCATAACCAGCTAACGTTAGCATCCAATCTTCCATAACCAGCTAACGCTAGCATCCAATCTTCCATAACCAGCTAACGCTAGCATCCTATCTTCCATAGCCAGCTAACGTTAGCATCCAATCTTCCATAACCAGCTAACGTTAGCATCCAATCTTCCATAACCAGCTAACGCTAGCATCCAATCTTCCATAGCCAGCTAACGCTAGCATCCTATCTTCCATAGCCAGCTAACGCTAGCATCCAATCTTCCATAACCAGCTAACGTTAGCATCCAATCTTCCATAGCCAGCTAACGCTAGCATCCTATCTTCCATAGCCAGCTAACGCTAGCATCCAATCTTCCATAACCAGCTAACGCTAGCATCCAATCTTCCATAACCAGCTAACGTTAGCATCCAATCTTCCATAACCAGCTAACGTTAGCATCCAATCTTCCATAACCAGCTAATGTTAGCATCCAATCTTCCATAACCAGCTAATGTTAGCATCCAATCTCCTTCCAGGTGTTATTTTTAACTTGTTATCTTTATGTCTTCTTTGCTCCGTTCTGCTCTCATTGTATTTGTGTGTGTGTGTGTGTGTGTGTGTGTGTGTGTGTGTGTGTGTGTGTGTGTGTGTGTGTGTGTGTGTGTGTGTGCGTGTGTGCGTGCGTGCGTGCGCTGGACACTTGGGACACGTTATGGTTGGATATTTATTGATTGTTTGACATTTTAGCACCTTATAAAATGACTTCAGGTGACATACAGATCTTAAAGTCAGAGTATTGATAAACCCGCACTGAAATGAACAACTTCTAAAAATGTGCAAAGTACTAAAGAGATCTCTTGGCTTTAATTGGTTGTTCTGCATCACATGACACTAATGAAGTGGTTCCTTCTCCTTCTTCTTGTTCTGCACCTAAGCTCTGTCCCCTAAATTACTGAAAGATCTCCTCTCTAATCAATGAGACCTGGATAAGCAGAATATCTTTTTAAGACATTATTATAGCTTGGCAGAAGTCCAGCACACCAGGCTGCTTTAAAAAATAAAAAGCAGTAATAAACCGAGGCAAATATTGTGTTTACAGCAGTTTTATGATCCCAGTGCAGCCGGGAATCTGCTGCTCCAGTTGTTCCAGCGGTTTTTAATGTGTGAACTGGGAGGAACTGGGAATCGAATGAGTGAACTGTGCCTTTCAAAGCGCAGAGGGTGGGACTGTAAGCCATGCTGCACATATGCTGCAACACATTGCAAGACTTTATTAATCCTGCCTGTTTACGACTCTATACGTAGTTTTCTCTTGTACAGTCTGTGTTTCAGTTTCACACCACATGTCCATATTTCCCTTCTGCTACCGAAAAGCAAAGTATATTTTAATCGTCATGCTAGACAACCTATTTTTGGGGTGATATTCGTGTCCATAATCCAATTTAAAGTGGCCTGTGGAGACTTTCTCCTTCCTAATTTCTCTCCTTTGACTTCCCTTTTCCTCAATTTTCTCAGTTTTCCCCCTTTTT
>NC_136905.1:83864441-83871385 GCF_949606895.1 Notothenia rossii | reverse complement strand
TATTTTTGGGGTGATATTCGTGTCATAATCCAATTTAAAGTGGCCTGTGAGGACTTTCTCCTTCCTAATTTTCCTCCTTTGACTTCCTTTTACTCAATTATCTCAGCCTTTCCCCCTTTTTCTTGTCTTATTTACCCTTTTCTCAATTTTCTCAGGTTTTCCCCTTTTTCCTTGTCTTATTTCCCCTTTTCAAAATTTTCTCGGCTTTTCCCCCTTTTTCTTGTGTTATTTCCCTTTTCTCAATTTTCTCAGCTTTTCTCCCTTTTTCTTGTCTTATTTCCCCTTTTCTCAATTTTCTCAGTTTTTCCCCCTTTTTCTTGTCTTATTTCCCCTTTTCCTCAATTATCTCAGCCTTTCCCCCCTTTTTCTTGTCTTATTTACCCTTTCTCAATTTTCTCAGCTTTTCCCCCTTTTCTTGTCTTATTTCCCCTTTTCTAAATGTTCTCGGCTTTTCCCCCTTTTTCTTGTCTTATTTTCCCTTTTCTCAATTTTCTCATCTTTTCCCCCTTTTTCTTGTCTTATTTCCCCTTTTCTAAATTTTCTCGGCTTTTCCCCCCTTTCTCTTGCCTTATTTCCCTTTCTCAATTTTCTCATCTTTTCCCCTTTTTCTTGTCTTATTTCCCCTTTTCTCAATTTTCTCAGCTTTCCCCCTTTCTTGTCTTATTTCCCCGTTTCTCAACCCTTCTTTCTTCTTTCTTATCCTCCTTCATCTCCCCCTTTTACTTTACTCCCTTTTCCCCCTCTCCTCTTTCGCCCTCTTCTCCCAATTCCTTCGTTTATTTCCCTCCATGTTAAGGATGTGAGGCAGGGACAGATGGCAGGAGGACACAATTCTAACTGGCCGCTGTGGTTAGAAACAAACAGACGTATATTAGCAATAATTCCCTGCAATTAAAGTCAGCGCCGCACCTGCCGTATTCCTTCCCTTTTTATCTCCATTGTTCCTGTTAATCTGGATGTTCCTCCTCACGACACACCTCTCTGTCTTTGTTTCTTGAAGAGGCCCGGCTCCTTGTCAACCCTCCCGATTTTCGCGGGAGACTCCCGATTTCATTGCCCTCTCCCGGTTTCCTCCCGGGGTCATATTTCTCCCGATTTCTGACTAAATCAGATTTACACACGACTGTTTCCACTCGGACTTTAATACAGCTACACCATTGATTGGTTTCCATGGTAACACGTCTCTTAGCGCGCGTAACTCAAAGTCTGAGAGGGTGAGGCAGATATTCACAGCAAACAGAACAAAAATCGACAACTACTCCACTCTGCTCACTCCATTCCTGTAAAATACAGGTCCTGCCCACACATATGCTCCATCAAGGACGGTGCTACAGGCCGCAAGGCAGTGCACTTACAACTACAATAAGCATGTTAATGTTAATCTAACAGCTCCGGCGATCCACTTGTACCCACCCCCCCCCCCCCCCCCCATTTTGCGTTTTGAAATGCTACCGATTTCTGAGGTCTAAAGGTTGGCAAGTATGGGCCCAGGGCCCTCTCCTGTAGTGTGTTATATAGATTTCAGTGCATGTAAATGGTCTGCAGAGACAAACATTCCTCCGGAGGAAGTTTCTCCCCCACACACATTCACATCTTTAACATCATGTTATTTAGCTGACACTTTTATCCAAATCGACTCCGTAGACATAAGAGAGCAATTTGTCCTCTTTTTAATCGTTTTGGCCACTTGTTATTTGTCTTCTTTGTTTTTCAATGTTTCGTTATTGGTCTTTGTTTCCCTCCTTTCTCACTTTCTTACCCATTGATCTCTGTTTTCCCATTCCATCATTTTATCCTCCCTCTCTCCATGTAGTTATCCTATACATCACCCCCCCCTCCATATTCTCTGTCCTCTTTAAAATGCATTTGTTCTCTCCCTGTCTCTCCACCACACACACACACACACACACACACACACACACACACACACACACACACACACACACACACACACACACACACACACACACACACAGTCTGTTTTTCCATTTGTCATTAAGAGGCAGAGAGCTAGACAGTAACATTTAAACCGCCCGGTCTGAATGGTTAAAAGATGGCCTCATCTGTTGTGTGTGTGTTGTGTTTACGTGTGTGTGCATGTTTGAGTGTGTGTGAGTGTGTGTGTGAGTGTGTGTTTGAGTGTGTGTGTGAGGGCGATCGATGCAGTAATCTGCAGGAGGTGGGAAGCAGAGGGAGCGAACCATTCAGCAGCGCTCACTAATCAATTGCAATTCTTTATTTTACTGTCTGAACGCCCAGATTTAGACATTTGTGTGTGTGTGTGTGTGTGTGTGTGTGTGTGTGTGTGTGTGTGTGTGTGTGTGTGTGTGTGTGTGTGTGTGTGTGTGTGTGTGTGTGTGTGTGTGTGTGTGTGTGTGTGTGTGTGTGTGTGTGTGTGTGTGAAGTTTGTCCTGAGGGTGGCGCTAAAGGCAAGGTCACAGGATCATTTAAAGAGGACATATTAAGATACATGTTCAGGTTCTGCAGCACCTCTTTTCACCCTCTGTCTGAAACCAGAGCCCAGTCTGCTCTGATTGGTTAGCTGGCCAGCTCTGTTGTGATTGGTCAACCAGCTTAGAGATGTCCCGCCCCTTAGCCTATCACGTGCAATGTGATGGAGCGCTAGCCAATAGGAGTGTGAGTGTTACATAGATGTCACACTCTGAGAGAGTGATCAGGACATTTCTACGTAATCTCAAAGCAGTGATATGTTTCACTTACATCTGATACTGAGAGGATATGTTGTGTTCCTCTTTGTTGTTTCATTGATAAGGAGAGTTTAAAAATGTAAATTATTTATCAAATCAAGCGTCTACTTACCAGCTATTCGTTCACATCAGGACGTGAAGCTGCTTTTGTTATTGTCCAGGTTTGCTGAAAAGTTTAATTTTGTTCCACTAATAATAGTTTTATGGTGTAATTCTAAATCAAGATTTACTCATTATACTATTTTTATTTACATTGTATTTGTGTTGCTTGGTTTTCATTTGGTTGTAATCTTTTTAAGGCAAAAATGTGTCAACGTTACTTATGTTTTTTTACATCAAAATGATCAAACGATTGTGACCAATTTGTATAAAAAAAATAAAGAATAATTTAAAATTAAATGATGGCTAGTTGCAGCTATAAACATAAACAGTTACCGTCATAATATTGATCTTTTAAAATCCTATAAATGAGTTTAATTAAATATTTGTTCGTGGTTCATTTGAGGTAGAGACTGTTTTGTTGTTTTGATCAGAGACTTTAGCTCCACTAGATAACAGTCTGTGGCTTTCAGACCTTTCTGCTTTAATAGAACAAAACATTTCAATATGACAGAAGATTGAGGGACAAGAAGCACACACACACACACACACACACACACACACACACACACACACACACACACACACACACACACACACATACACACACACACACACACACACACACACACACGCTAACCCTCCACCTCTCTGCCACACACAGAACACATCAATACAATCCGTTCACACACAGAATAAAATAAATAAATGTACAATCAAAATTGCAATTACCTGCAGAATTTGTGAAGGGTAAACAAATCTGTGCCTCGCCCCCTTAACACACACACACACACACACACACACACACACACACACACACACACACACACACACACACACACACACCCCGCCACACGCACACACACGCAGGCGGTGCGTTAGCGTTCTAGTTAGCATGCTGAAATGAATACAGTTAGATCCAAAGCAATTTCCTTTTATTTATCTTAGCAGCCGCGCATAATAAAGGCAAGGGCATCCAGGCAATTAGCATAATTACTATGAGGCGGTCAGACCCTCTGTGATTTCATAAAGACACACACACACACACACGCACACACACACACACACACACACACACACACACACACACACACACACACACACACACACACACACACACACACACACACACACACAGGCCGCTGCCACACGGTGCCTGTTTGTATCTGTGTGTGAGTGGAGAAGAGATCGAGACAATGACTCTCTGAGTGTGTGTGAGCATGTTGGGGCGCTGTTTCCTTAGTGTGTGTGTGTGTGTGTGTGTGTGTGTGTGTGTGTGTGTGTGTGTGTGTGTGTGTGTGTGTGTGTGTGTGTGTGTGTGTGTGTGTGTGTGTGTGTGTGTGTGTGTGTGTGTGTGTGTGTGTGTGTGTGTGTGTGTGTGTGTGTGTGTGTGTGTGTGTGTGTGTGTGTGTGTGTGTGCCGTCATTGGTCTGCATGCCTAACGCATACACACACACAAACATTTCAGCACATGGTCACACATTACTGCACACATACACTGAATAACACACACAACCCCCCCCCCCCCACACACACACACACACACACACACACACACACACACACACACAAAAACCAATTTAAAGTCCCAGTGTGTCAGTATGTGTTATTAATATGCAAATACAAGTGAAAAACAACAAAGGGCATGCAAAACAATATCCCCCTCACAGACTGAGGTCCGCTGATACTGGTTCCACTGGTTCTCTTTCCGTCGACTGGTTCTGAGTGATTTTGAGTTGTTTTTGTACCAAATGTTCTCCTTTAATCAGTGTCGTGTGCACACTATCAGTTTGGGAAAAAACAGACACACCGAACTCCAGTAGCCAAGGTTTCTCAAAAACAGCTTGAGTTATATTTTTAAATTGCTCATAAATTACACAATAATTAGTTTAATCTTTAGGTTTATCAAAACATTTCATAGGTTTAAGTCTCAGGCTCCTTCAAACATACGATATACTGAAGATAACAGAGGTTAATACGTGCAATATACGGTAGTTGTGTGAGTAATTTGCAGGAAAGAGAAAAATAACTATATATAAAATGGAATCAGATAAATCAGAAATATACAATTAAATACTTTCCTGTCTGTATTGTATTATTGTTTACCTGTAGAGTATTCATTATATGCATGTTTTTGTTCATTATTAATAATAAAACACTGCTAATTGTAATTCATGTAGTTTGGGATGTGTTCATTTACCCAGAATGCACTTAGAGGCCGTTTCTCCTGCAGAAAGTGTCTCTTACCGAGTCTTGAATATTGTTTTCTGAGTCGTGCAGCGACCTTTGTGCTTTCGTGCAACCTTTCGCTGGCCTTTGGAGACCCGGCCGACCTCGTACATAATTCCCGGTGTAAACCCAAAGAGGCGAGGAGGAGACCGAGTTCAGTGAGAGCTCTGTTTCCTGAAGCTGCTCTAATAATCTGAGGCCTGTTTAACCTCTGCAAGGCACCCTGGGATTTAACCAAGCAAGGTTATGTTTGTTTACAGCGTGTGTGTGTGTGTGTGTGTGTGTGTGTGTGTGTGTGTGTGTGTGTGTGTGTGTGTGTGTGTGTGTGTGTGTGTGTGTGTGTGTGTGTGTGTGTGTGTGTGTGTGTGTGTGTGTGTGTGTGTGTGTGTGTGTGTGTGTGTGTGTGTGTGTGTGTGTGTGTGTGTGTGTGTGTGTGTGTGATGGAGAGAGAGGAAGTGTGTTAACAAAAGCCTCATATCAGCATAATTTACACACTCACACACACTTCCACCTTTTCAACTGGCTTTCCAATTCTAATTAATCCGTTTTTAATCCGTCTGAAAACAGGCAGACTCCGTTCACCTGGAGCTAAAGCTGGACCTCAATCAGACCACATGATGAATGTGTGAAAGAGAAAAACACACGTTGTGATTATCTCCACATCTCAGCACTTTCCACTGTTTCACTGTTTGAGTTGTGTTGCTTTAAAGAGGGCGAGAAGTAATCCATGACCTGCAGAGGCTTAATGCCGAAGCCACACTATTGCAGACCACTGCACCAGAGTCCAATATGGAAGGTATGGAACAACATACAGGTTTTATAGTAAACACAATTATGATGTTCACCAATATACTTCTTAAAAAGACACTTACAACTGAAAACTACTTTTAATGACGCTTTAAGAGGGCAAGAAGTATAGCATGACCTGAATGGTGAAGCCACAACATTGCAAGACACCAGACTCAATCATAACGTTCACTAATAAACATCTTACAAATACATTTTTGAGGGATAATCTTCAACTTCCACTCTTTCTTTTGTGTTAAATTGAGTTGATTTGAGTGGGCAAGAAGTAATATCGGCTGTGGGTAGTGTAGTGTTGTCACGATACCAACATTTTGGTTTCGATACCGATACCAAGTCAAGAATTGCGATTCCGATTATTTTTCGATACTTTTCTTAAATGTAATTATTGTGCTTTATTTCACACCAGAACCATAACCATAACACAAACTTTTAAACAATGAGAACAATAAATAAAATAAATGACTAGAATTTGTATTAAATACAATTAAGCATCATCTCAAACAACTTTTTTGTTTTTCGCTTCTGGCGTCTTTTTTGTCAACAAGCCGAGGCGCAGCGGCAGTTGCACTAACACTTGCAGCCATGCTTCTCGTTTTCTCACATGCTCTGGCAGCTAGCGCGTGCACGAGAGAGGGGAGGGACTTGAGCGTGCTTGACAGGGGAGGGACTGCAGGCACGGCTGCAGTGCAGGGAGTGGAAGCAGAGCGCTGAATACACACGGCTCTTATTAAAACGGCGCTTTCTCACCGGAGTACTTTCCCCCGTCATTCTTAAAGTACTGATACTAATGAAACGGAGGAGTCGTAACGTTTTTAACGGCAGGGTATCGCGGTATACCTTTCAAGTATCGGTACACCGTGCAACACTAGTGTAGTGTGCTGGACTTCGAATCAGAGGATAGCAAGTTCGAGTCCCGCTGCAGTCAGCATGTCATTGTGTCCAGGGCCGGCCCTTGGCATAGGCAGTATAGGCGAATGCTAAGGGCGCATCAATCAATGGGGGGCGCCAAAAATAAAAAGTTAGAAATAAAAAAAAAAAATTAACAACACAATTTCCCGATTTTGGATCAACAAAGTACATCTTATTATCTTATACTAACAG
>NC_136905.1:83856941-83859441 GCF_949606895.1 Notothenia rossii | reverse complement strand
CATGGGCCACTCGATTCACAACATTACCCTAACCCTAACCCTAACCCCTAACCCTAATCCTAACCCTAACCCTAATCCTAACCCCCCCCCAGACCCCCCCAATAAAGCAAAACTGCACGTTTAAGGGTGGCCTTTTATTGTGGCCAGCCTAAGGCACACCTGTGCAATAATCATGCTGTCTAATCAGCATCTTGATATGCCACACATGTGAGGTGGGATGGATTATCTCGACAAAGGAGAAGTGCTAACTATCACAGATTCTTTCAGATTTGTGAACAATATTTGAGAGAAATGGTTATTTTGTGTATATAGAAAATGTTTTAGATCTTTGACTTCATCTCATGAAAAATGGGAGCAAAAACAAAAGTGTTGTGTTTATATTTTTGTTCAGTGTATGATTCCTTGTAGTTCTTTCAGGTTTCATGTTGGAGTGGTTAATGGTCACCTCTACGTGGCAGAGGCTCAGCTCTGTGTGTGGGGGGGTGAGGTCACTGATCGAGCTGCTTAGCAACACGATCATTTGTAATAAATGCAATTTACAGACATCAATGTGGATAATGTCCAGCCATGCATTACATCTCCTCTCTCCGATATCTGTGATCGTTGTGTTCTCCTGAAACAAACTCTTATTTACTGACATGCATTCGGTCTCTCTCCTCCATTAGTTTAATGTGAACTCTTGTCTCTGTGAATTAGATATAGTACGCTCTCAGATAAAAAAAAAGAAGCCCAATCAGTTTACCAAATTAAAGAGGAAGGCACATCACTCTCCCCCGATCTCTCTCTGTGTCTCTCTCTATCTCTTCCCCCCACTCTTGGATTAACTCCCCCACCGAGATTGATTGATGATTTCTATCAAATAATTGATTAATTGTCAAATTGGGTCCCCTAAGCTTTTCTGTCGGCGCTGCTGAGCTGGTTATCTTGTTCTGGCGGCTTTTATCCGCTGCTGGAGAAGTGGCACGCCGGTTTAAAAAAAAGCGAGACAGGGGGGGAGAGCTTGTCTTCTCCGTGTTCGAGTCTCACCCCGTAATCCAACATGTGTACACAGAGTTCATCAAGCTCCATCCTCTTAATTGCTCTCCCTTCCTCCCCTTTTCCTTTTAATCACTGCCCTTCCCTTTCCACCTCTTTTTTTCTTCAAGGGAAAGAAAATATATCGCTAATTATTTTTCAACTTTAATCACATCGTTGGAAAAATGTAAGCCTTTTGACAAATTGACGAGGTTGTGAATTCTTCTCGCTCGTTGGCCGGCGCTGAAACAATCTTCTGGCAGATTTATGTGTGCAGAGGATTTGTCGGTTTAACTCGTTTTCTTTGACGAGACGGCGGACGTGGCCGGCCAATCAAACAGCTCGTTAATGGAGTCATTAACAAAGAGCCGAGGTGTAATTAAACATGGCCGCTGAGCAAAGTTAGAGCAACCCCCACAAATCCAACACACTCTGTTTGTCTGGGGGTTGGATTTTTTTGATTCTTTGATTTAAAAAGTTCACGAACTGTTATGGCTGCGTGTCAGCGAGGTGAGGTGGACTTTGAATTATTTCTTTTTGGACGACTTTCTCTGTTGTTCAAGGAAATATCACACTTCAGTACCAAAACCCAACGATGAAACTCCATCATGAAGCATGTCTCTGTCCGAGTGTTGCTTGTGAGTTCATGTTGAATAGTCAGAAGGTGAAAAGTGACCATCACCTTTGTGTTACCTGCGATGGTAAACCGTAAAGTGGATTTATTTACACTTTCATTGTCTGTCGTTGATTAATATCAGTTTTACAATCTGAAAGCAATCAACACACTCAATTCAGTGAACGATGATTCAGATTTCAGTCATCTTAGAATAGGTACGATATCGAGATGTGGTCGTTGTTTTGTGCGTAAAATAAACATGTATTGGTTTAAAGGCTTTAACCGGAAGACATTCACAACTCCTCCACGGCAACCCCTGAGAGACATGTTTGACCTGGAGACAGACAAAGGCAAACTTAACCTTAATTAATACGAGAAAAAAAAGGAAAATTATTGGAAATATATGTGAAGTGGAATTGACTCTGACTGATCCCCAACATATAAGAAAAGCTTCTAAACAGGATGTTCGTATGTTCGGTCTTTTTAGTGAACGTGAGGTGTTGTTTTTATTTCTCTACAGAAATATTGTGTTGATATCTGAGATCGTAATCCTCTTATATTTAAACTAACAATACAGTATTTAGTTTTACTTAATGTCCCTTTTTATTTCCTGGCTGTTGATATCACTACAATGGCTCCTATTGGCTAGCGCTCCAACACATTGTACGTGATAGGCTAAGGGGCGGGACATCTCTAGGCTGTTGACCAATCACAACAGAGCCGGCCAGCTAACCAATCAGAGCAGACTGGGCTCTGGTTTCAGACAGAGGGTGAAAAGAGGTGTTGCAGTATGAGACAAATATGCTCATTTAAATTGTTCATGAACCAGGTGGATGGAAACACACTTCCTGTCGTTCTCTGTGAGAGAAT
>NC_136905.1:83846941-83851941 GCF_949606895.1 Notothenia rossii | reverse complement strand
TTGTTTCCTCCTTTCCTGTTCCCTCCTCTCTTCCCAGGTCTTCCTTACCTCCTCTCCTCTCTTGTTTCCTCCTTTCCTTTCCTGTTCCATCCTCTCTTCCCAGGTCTTCCTTACCTCCTCTCCTCTCTTTTCATAAATACGTACCTCCCAAGCTTTTTCCTTCTTTGTCCTCTCCTCTCCTCCTCGACTCTCTTTTCTCTTTCCTTTCCTCTCCTTCCCTCCTGTCGTTCCTCCTCTTTCCTCTACTATCACCTTGTTTCCTACCTCCATCAACCTCTCCTCCTCCTCTTCCCTTACTTTCAGCTCTTGTTTCCTCCTTTCCTTTCCTGTTATTTCCCCTCTCCCTCTGTCTTCTCTTTTCTCTCCTCTCCTTTCCTTTCCTTTCCTCCCTCCCTCCTCTCTCTAAACCTTTTTCCTAACCCTCATCCCTTGTTTCCTTCCTGTCCTCCTTTCCGTTCCCTTCTCTTTCCTTCTCCTTTTAATGTGTCCTCTTATTTCTCTTTTCTTTCCTCCTCACAACGTCCTCACTTTTCTGCCATCTCCTCCCTCTTCAATCCTCTTCCTCCTGTTCCCTTATTCCTTCGTCCCTTGTTTTCCTTCCTTGTCTCCCCTCCTCTTTCCTTCTCCTTATCTCTTATCTTCCTCTCTTCTCCTCCCCCTCCTCCCGAGGTTCAGATTTACGGCCGGCCGTTACTTTGATGCCGTGGAGGCCGTAAAGAGATCAGCGTTGCCGTCGGAGACCAAAATTGATGCTTGTTTTATCGAAGTGTGTGTGTGTGTGTGTGTGTGTGTGTGTGTGTGTGTGTGTGTGTGTGTGTGTGTGTGTGTGTGTGTGTGTGTGTGTGTGTGTGTGTGTGTGTGTGTGTGTGTGTGTGTGTGTGTGTGTGTGTGTGTGTGTGTGTGTGTGTGTGTGTGTGTGTGTGTGTGTTTTTTTACTACTTACAATACTCATTGAGTTAGTAGTAATAATACATTTTATTTATAGAGCAATTTTCAAGAAACTCAAAGAGGGTATTCTGAAAAACTATAATTTATATAGTATATATTTCTACACACAAACTTAAAGGTGGCACCCTGCTGTGATTTCTAATGTCTTTAACCGATTGAAATTGCAGAAGGCAAAGTAGGAAATGCATTTCACTTTGATTTTAGAATAAAAAGGTGTTTTTTGGGGTTATTTAGTCGAGCCAGGAACAATACAGAGGAGAGGAAGTCAACCCCCCTGTATGACTTATTCTGAACATTTTAGATTCGTAAAATGTGGTGGAAAGGGAAAAGAGTGTGGGGGGGGGGGGTGATTGATTGATTGATTGATTGATTGATTGATTGATACATTTTATTTCGAACAAGTAAAATAAATAATTACCAAAAAACAAGAAATGTTGCAGTGCATAGTCATGTAAAAGAAAACAAAACAAAGTGACATGTACAACAACAACAACAACAACAACAACAACAGCATTAGCAACATAAACAGTCCCACATCTAGTGTTCGAAAAGAAGTGACAAGAAGTATAACTTATTTAATCTCACCCCCTTGTCCCTGAGTGATGAGAAACGAGCGTGATGAATAAAGAGAGGAATACATTGTGTGTGTGTGTGTGTGTGTGTGTGTGTGTGTGTGTGTGTGTGTGTGTGTGTGTGTGTGTGTGTGTGTGTGTGTGTGTGTGTGTGTGTGTGTGTGTGTGTGTGTGTGTGTGTGTGTGTGTGTGTGTGTGTGTGTGTGTGTGTGTGTGTGTGTGTGTGTGTGTGTGTGTGTGTGCACCCTGGGAATGGTAATTAAGATCATTAAATGCAAATAAACAAATCGACAAGCAATCATTTTTATAGGCAGGCTCCAGATTGATTGACACTTTGCTGATCGATGGGAAAACACATCGATCAGAGGTGAGAGCCTCGCGGTGAAGCTGACCTTCTGACGCGCTGCGTTTAATGCAAATACTGAGGAAAGTTCAGCCATTCCTTCACCTTTAATCTGAATACATCTTGTAGAAGTTTGTAGAGATCTGACAGAGGTTGCAGGCGTCCTTGAAGGCTTTAAAAGGTCTTCACTTCCATGTGGACCCTGATGTTTGAGCAGGAATGTTGTTCAGATGTAACAGGACGCATTGAGTGGTTTTAAAGTATGTAATGAGAGGTCTGAGGTTTCTAGAGGCCCCTTTAAGTACTTCTCCAGGGGTCATTTTCACATTATTCCTTGAGGGCATCTTTCACGGAGGTGCAGGGTCCTTGAAGTTGTTCCAGGTGTTCTTGAAGACATGTTTAAAGTCCGTAAGACTTTCCTCAATTGGAAGATCAGGAGGTTTCAAGTTGTGTTTTTAAGGTAAACATAAGATATTCAAAGGACGTTTAAAGCGTTCCAGGAGTCCTTGCCAGAGATGACACAAGTACACACTTCATATACTCAAGTAGAAGTACAGATACTCGTGTTTAAAAAGTACTGACTAAACTTCTTTACTCAAGTCAAAGTAAAGAGGCTTTGAAATGTACTTCAGTAAAAAGTACCCATAACTAGCGGCTGTTTTAAAGAGTACCTGACCTCCCTTTATATTAATAGAACAATAATGTCATTGTTAGCTAATGAATGTTTCCATGGTGACCAACGGCAACATGACAACGTTTCCATTGGTCCCTCTTCTTTAGAGAAGACCAGGAAATGATGGATACACGGATCGTGTTCAAATCAATAGGCACGCAATGACTCTAAATAATAATGATCACGCCACCAAACACACATTCAGACTAAAGGAACCAGCCTGTTTGGAAAATGAGAGAAGTAGAAAGTACAGGTATTTGAGTTCAACATGTAAGAAGTAGAAAGTACAGGTATTTGAGTTCAAAATGTAAGAAGTAGAAAGTACAGGTATTTGAGTTCAACATGTAAGAAGTAGAAAGTACAGGTATTTGAGTTCAAAATGTAAGAAGTAGAAAGTACAGGTATTTGAGTTCAACATGTAAGAAGTAGAAAGTACAGGTATTTGTGTTCAACATGTAAGAAGTAGAAAGTACAGGTATTTGAGTTCAACATGTAAGAAGTAGAAAGTACAGGTATTTGTGTTCAACATGTAAGAAGTAGAAAGTACAGGTATTTGAGTTCAACATGTAAGAAGTAGAAAGTACAGGTATTTGTGTTCAACATGTAAGAAGTAGAAAGTACAGGTATTTGAGTTCAACATATAAGAAATAGAAAGTACAGGTATTTGTGTTCAACATGTAAGAAGTAGAAAGTACAGGTATTTGAGTTCAACATGTAAGAAGTAGAAAGTACAGGTATTTGAGTTCAACATGTAAGAAGTAGAAAGTACAGGTATTTGAGTTCAACATGTGAGAAGTAGAAAGTACAGGTATTTGTGTTCAACATGTAAGAAGTAGAAAGTACAGGTATTTGTGTTCAACATGTAAGAAGTAGAAAGTACAGGTATTTGTGTTCAACATGTAAGAAGTAGAGAGTACAGGTATTTGAGTTCAACATATAAGAAATAGAAAGTACAGGTATTTGTGTTCAACATGTAAGAAGTAGAGAGTACAGGTATTTGAGTTCAACATGTAAGAAGTAGAAAGTACAGGTATTTGGGTTCAACATGTAAGAAGTAGAAAGTACAGGTATTTGTGTTCAACATGTAAGAAGTAGAAAGTACAGGTATTTGAGTTCAACATATAAGAAGTAGAAAGTACAGGTATTTGTGTTCAACATGTGAGAAGTAGAAAGTAGAGGTATTTGAGTTCAACATGTGAGAAGTAGAAAGTACAGGTATTTGAGTTCAACATGTAAGAAGTAGAAAGTACAGGTATTTGAGTTCAACATGTAAGAAGTAGAAAGTACAGGTATTTGAGTTCAACATGTAAGAAGTAGAAAGTACAGGTATTTGTGTTCAACATGTAAGAAGTAGAAAGTACAGGTATTTGGGTTCAACATGTAAGAAGTAGAAAGTACAGGTATTTGTGTTCAACATGTAAGAAGTAGAAAGTACAGGTATTTGGGTTCAACATGTAAGAAGTAGAAAGTACAGGTATTTGGGTTCAGCATGTAAGAAGTAGAAAGTACAGGTATTTGTGTTCAACATGTGAGAAGTAGAAAGTACAGGTATTTGTGTTCAACATGTAAGAAGTAGAAAGTACAGGTATTTGTGTTCAACATGTAAGAAGTAGAAAGTACAGGTATTTGGGTTCAACATGTAAGAAGTAGAAAGTACAGGTATTTGGGTTCAGCATGTAAGAAGTAGAAAGTACAGGTATTTGTGTTCAACATGTAAGAAGTAGAAAGTACAGGTATTTGTGTTCAACATGTAAGAAGTAGAAAGTTCAGGTATTTGAGTTCAACATGTAAGAAGTAGAAAGTACAGGTATTTGAGTTCAACATGTAAGAAGTAGAAAGTACAGGTATTTGTGTTCAACATGTAAGAAGTAGAAAGTACAGGTATTTGAGTTCAACATGTGAGAAGTAGAAAGTACAGGTATTTGTGTTCAACATGTGAGAAGTAGAAAGTACAGGTATTTGAGTTCAACATGTGAGAAGTAGAAAGTACAGGTATTTGAGTTCAACATGTGAGAAGTAGAAAGTACAGGTATTTGAGTTCAACATGTAAGAAGTAGAAAGTACAGGTATTAGTGTTCAACATGTAAGAAGTAGAAAGTACAGGTATTAGTGTTCAACATGTAAGAAGTAGAAAGTACAGGTATTTGAGTTCAACATGTAAGAAGTAGAAAGTACAGGTATTTGTGTTCAACATGTAAGAAGTAGAAAGTACAGGTATTAGTGTTCAACATGTAAGAAGTAGAAAGTACAGGTATTTGAGTTCAACATGTAAGAAGTAGAAAGTACAGGTATTTGTGTTCAACATGTAAGAAGTAGAAAGTACAGGTATTTGTGTTCAACATGTGAGAAGTAGAAAGTACAGGTATTTGAGTTCAACATGTAAGAAGTAGAAAGTACAGGTATTTGAGTTCAACATGTGAGAAGTAGAAAGTACAGGTATTTGAGTTCAACATGTGAGAAGTAG
>NC_136905.1:83829441-83841941 GCF_949606895.1 Notothenia rossii | reverse complement strand
ATCCTCCTCAGTGTAATGCAGGATAAAGACATTGGGATCACATATGGCCGAGTAGTAGTGGCGGCGCGCCACTTAAATCCACTCATTTAAGTGCAAATCGGTGTCATTCTGGAGCCGCCGAGCAGATGCTAGGCCATGTCAGCATAACTGGATGTGACCACCGCTGGCTTAGTGTGAGTGTGTGAGTGTGTGAGTGTGTGAGTGTGAGTGTGTGTGAGTGTGTGTGAGTGTGTGTGCTCTGTAACCTCTATGGGTTGTGATGAAAGTACCTGCTCTTTAAATGCAGAAAACAGATAAATTGATAGGCGATTATAACCAGGGATCTGTGCACATGGGTCTGTTTCAAAGAGTGTGTGTGAGTGTGTGTGTGAGTGTGTGTGTGTGTTTCATGCCCTGTTCTCTGAATGCAATGGGGAAAGTACAACAAACAAAAAAGATGCACACAACGGCTATTTCGTGGTAATACTCATTTTGTAAAGGGAATCGAGCATACTGAAATGCACCTTTTGTTTATAGAGAAATACAGATAGTAACGTTATCGTGTAAAGTGGTTAATGATGTGTGCAAACATAAAAGTTGTGCAAATAGATTTGTAGGTGTCCCCAGTCGTGTATTCTCTGTAAATGTGTTGCAGTTCTTTAGAGTGAATACACTGAATGCTCCTTCTCTGTTTAGCAGCATCCACACATTGAGAAACTACTGGAAATGTTTCTGTAAGTCATGACGTCTTGCAGTATCTTTTACTTCGATAAGGGGCCATGATTTTAGCTCTTAGTCACATTGTTTATGGTGTAGTCTCAACCACAGTTATAGTAATGCAGTGATTACATGTTTTTGTAGGCTAGCCCAAATCTTAGCAATGGAAATAATATATGTGGCAAACACGTTTATCATACTCACACATTTTGTTCAGCAGGGTAGTCTCCACATATTAACACAGCTTTTTTAAGCTTAAATTAAAAACTACAGCACGGTCACATGACTTCACTTCACCACCGCTAAGCTAAAGGAGGCTAATGTTGGGCTATAAAGGAACTACAGCACGGTCACATGACTTCAGGTCACCACCGCTAAGCTAAAGGTGGCTAATGTTGGGCTATAAAGGAACTACAGCACGGTCACATGACTTCAGGTCACCACCGCTAAGCTAAAGGAGGCTAATGTTGGGCTATAAAGGAACTACAGCACGGTCACATGACTTCACGTCACCACCGCTAAGCTAAAGGAGGCTAATGTTGGGCTATAAAGGAACTACAGCACGGTCACATGACTTCACGTCACCACCGCTAAGCTAAAGGTGGCTAACGTTGGGCTATAAAGGAACTACAGCACGGTCACATGACTTCACGTCACCACCGCTAAGCTAAAGGTGGCTAATGTTGGGCTATAAAGGAACTACAGCACGGTCACATGACTTCACGTCACCACCGCTAAGCTAAAGGTGGCTAATGTTGGGCTATAAAGGAACTACAGCACGGTCACATGACTTCACGTCACCACCGCTAAGCTAAAGGTGGCTAACGTTGGGCTATAAAGGAACTACAGCACGGTCACATGACTTCACGTCACCACCGCTAAGCTAAAGGTGGCTAATGTTGGGCTATAAAGGAACTACAGCACGGTCACATGACTTCACGTCACCACCGCTAAGCTAATGGCGGCTAATGGCTAACAGGCACACAGACACAAGACAGGAAAGGGAAAAGCATAATAAATCCTCTTTAAGTTAACAGACTACTATCATTTCCTTTATATTTATTAAATCCAAATGATAACTTATTATGTTTCCTTGTCTTTTACGAAATGTTGATGAATTAAAAATAACTATTTTGCAAGTAAATGAAGTTTTAATTGACTAACTTCAGTGTGTCTCTCCCTCAGGTACACATGATAAAACATCTCATTGTTATTCAGAGTCGGAGCGCAGGTCATATTTAAATCATAAATGTCATTACGGTTCACTTCTATCTATAATGAATCCACCATCAGAGGGAGATTAGCCCAACGCGGCGTCTGCGGTTTATTCGTGCCGACTCGTTATTAGCGTCGTGATAACGCTGGTTAATTGTCGCCGTTATTTAGCTGCTTTGTGCGGCGTTATGAACGGCTGATAAAAGTCTAATGAAAGAAGAGTGTAGTTTGGTTTTGTCTCCCATAAGAACACCTCATCAAGCTGCTTTTGGTTTAGTCACTTGTGTATTATATCCTTCACTTAAATCCTATTTATTAGAATTATTTAGGAAAAAAATAAAAGGAAATAATAATAAATAAATGGATGTCAATTAATTCATAAGTAATAATTTATTTAAGTTGTTTTTATGAGCATTAAAAATCTAAATATCTAAATATTGGAATTATTTCTCATGTATCGGAAAAGAAAGGGAAATTGGTTCATTTTATAATGTTAGTGTCGACAGGAAAGACAGTAAACACATAGAAAGACAGGTGAACACACACACACACACACACACACACACACACACACACACACACACACACACACAGGTGCTTCATAACTACAGAATAAATGTCAGCTGAGTCTCCAACCTTTACTTTCTGTCGATGAAAACTGAGCGACGTATTAACTCTGTTTCTGCTTATCATGGCCTTTCACTACCTGTGTGTGTGTGTGTGTGTGTGTGTGTGTGTGTGTGTGTGTGTGTGTGTGTGTGTGTGTGTGTGTGTGTGTGTGTGTGTGTGTGTGTGTGTGTGTGTGTGTGTGTGTGTGTGTGTGTGTGTGTGTGTGTGTGTGTGTGTGTGTGTGTGTGTGTGTGTGTGTGTGTGTGTGTGTGTGTGTGTGTGTGGATCAATAGTGTTTTTAATGGAACACATGGGCAGAGACAGGAGGAGCGAAACAGCTCATGTTTCTCAATGACCACACACACACACACACACACACACACACACAGACACACCCTGTACTGTAATGGTGCACATAAGAATACAGAAACAAAGCATACACACACACACACACAAACACACACACACACACACACACACACACACAAACACACACCAGGAAAATAAATTAGAGAACAAACAGAAATGTGATTTGTTTCTTGTCCTGGAATGAAAACTGAAACTTTTCAAACTGCCACTGAACACATCTCGATGCTTCGCTGCTCCATGATGGAGGGCAACAGGTCCTTTTCCCAGCATGCATTGCACTTCCTGTTAGCAACCCCATCAACTCCTTTTCCCCTTTTCCCATCATTACTTTTTTCATTCGGTTAAATAACAAGCAATTGATGACATTCCTTGTTTCTCCATCATTTCCCCTCCTCTTCCTTGGTGTCTCTTCACCTTTAACCTCCTCTTCATCACTTTCTGGTTTACAGCACATGTATCTTTGATTTCTCTTATCTTAGACCTTATTTCACGTATTAAGCACACTACAGGAAAGAGAAAACCCCCAAAAAGCATAATAGAGCCTCTTCAAAAACATGTTTATCTGATCTGTGGTCTCGCCAGAATCAATGCATTTGATATTTAATTTCTTCCAATGCATGAAATCTGAGTGAAACTAGAATCTTGGAAGTAATGAAGCCTTTTAGCCGAGCCAACGTTATGATGAAATGTACTGAGAGTGTCTGATACAACTCTATGTAATCACCCTAATGGTTTAGTGATGCCCAATTCTGCAAAACTCAACGTTCCTCCTCAGACTCAGGAGACAAAATAAAATAAGAGCTCAGAGTTCGATCGGTGCAGGATTATTGTTATCAGACCTGTCAGCAGCGCGGTGTTGGGGTAATTTGAGATAGAAGTTTGAATTAAAATCACAGAAAAGAAAGAAAGTCTGCAATTACTGCCGATCCCTGGACGTGTCAGGTGATGTTAACCCTTCAAGACCTGCAGAGGAACATAACTTGATATATTTGTATGAGTATATTGCTTTAATATTGATTGGTTAGTTTTAATGTTATGAAGACTTGCCTCAGTGTCACCAATTGTGGGAAAATACAGGAAAATATCTCTTGATTTGAACTAGTAAGGCACTCTTTAAAGCCTGCGTCACACTGTCCCGAAAATGACACCAGATGGACACACGATAAAGGAAATGTTCAAATTCGACTCTGATCGTAAAAACATCGGGCCATTCGTGAGGGCATCTTAAGTAGGGTTGCACCGAATGGGAAATTCTTGGCCGAAACCGAAAATAGGAAACAGTTGGACGAAAACCGAATGCCGAAATTATATATATATAATGTATACATTTTTTACCAATGTTGTTCAGCTACCTGATTATGTAAAAAGACATGATTATGGCAAAACTTAACTTAAATAATAATCACTATTATGGGTCCATAAAACATTTATTCAGCACTTTTGAATGCATACAGTACATTCATTCCAAGTCAAGTGCATTTTCTTTTCTCTGTAGGATAACTAGAACAAAGTGCATTCAGAAGCCAAGGTGCTTTAAAACTGCATAAACATCAAGGCCAGTAGGCCTACAACTAAATAGTGTAAATAAAGACTGTAACAGCCAGGCCTTCAACAACAACAAATGCACCTATCAGTTTGGTAAGCTAACGTGTTGTTGTGATGACGTAATCAAAACGCGGTGAAAAGCACGGCGCGCGACCATGCTCGCGGCTGGCTCACAGCCAACATGTCTGCCGCTTGGAGATATTTAAAAATATCAGAGAAAGAGGCGCGGATTGCGATTTGTAAAACGTGTTCAGCTGACATTTCTCGAGGGGGTGTAACTGCAAAGACTTTCACCACTTCGGGATTACTCCACCACTTGAAATCAAAACACCCGGACAAATATGCGGAGTATGATCAACGTAACGCTGTTCTCTGACATTCGGTGATATTATCGTCCGAAAGCCGAAAGGGCCTTTTTAACCATTTTCGGCCGATAATGTTCGGTGGCCGAATATTCGGTGCATCCCTAATCTTAAACCATCGTATGACCGCCGGTTGAGTTTCTCAGGATCCGGCAGCAACTTCGTGAGCGGTGGCAAAATCTTTGGTATGCCAAAAAGTTGCAGAAAGACCTTGCGATGGTTCATTTTCATGTTGAATTTGTGTGCCCTCCGTAAGGCCATCGTGAGGGCATCTTGTTAAATCGTGTCATCTTCGTCTTTACTTCGTGTGATCTTCGGTGCCATCGGGCATTTTTCGCCTCACGAAGACAATACAAAGGAAACAAGAAGCTGCCCGATTGTCTTAGGAAGGCAACACGACTACGTGAAGTCCTCGCGATGCCGTCGTATTATAGTACAATTTGTATTCGGTGAAACTGAAAAGGATATTACATTGTTTTTGTTACTTTCGTTGCAGTTGTGTCTTAAATGTAATTTAAGTTAACCTCCTGTTTTATTTAGATGCTTTTATTTTGAAGGTGAGTTTACGCGGTTGACAGGAAGTTGTAGTTGCTATGGAAACAACATGAGTGTGTGGTCCGGGTGCCATCGTGTGGCCTTCTGTAGGCATCGTACTTGCTTCGGCTGTTGACCAAGTTCGGGGCCATCTTCGTGCGAAATTCACAATTCCATATTCGTGTGTCCATCTGGTGTCAATTTCAGGACAGTGTGACGCGGGCTTTTAGGACCTTCGTGCATTCACTAATCCTCATCTTTTTTTCCCAAAACGTTGGTGTTTAAATGTGGATATATGCGAATAACATGGATGCTATAAAGAAGATGTGTTGTATTAATTGCCTCAAAGCCTTTTACAACATGTGGATAGCGTTTTTAAAGTTGCCGTTGGGAGTTAAGGGTGCGTTCACATGCATGTTACCAAGCAGGAACTCGTTTTCCCGATTATTCCGACAGCACATGAATACAGCACTATGCCTATATCCTGCAATGTTAATTAAAGATAATTTGTAATCTGCTCCAAAATGAAATGCGCTTCTCCTTGGCGCATGCCGCAATACTTTCCCAATTCTCAGGCAAATTGGATGTGTAGTTTTTCCATAATTCTGTTGACAAATTAAGATACAAATACAAATAGGGTTATTGAAACTGTAATATTCTTTTTTGCAAATTATTGAAAATGTCCACCTCCTACTTGTGTTACTCGTACTCTTACCTCTTCTATCCTGCTGTCATAGTGAACGTCCTTTTTGTCCCCTGTCTGCACCCATAGCTGTAGTTTAACTGTAATGGGACGGTGGGGAGAGAAAGAGCAGATGGGGCATAAAACAAACGTAGCACACATCAGGGTGTGTGTGTGTGTGTGTGTGTGTGTGTGTGTGTGTGTGTGTGTGTGTGTGTGTGTGTGTGTGTGTGTGTGTGTGTGTGTGTGTGTGTGTGTGTGTGTGTGTGTGTGTGTTTTGACATCTCAGGTTTGAATAAGCACGTTGGGTGATGGTGCAGCAGTTATTGTGTGTGTGTTTGTGTGTGTTTGTCACACATCCATCATCAGTCATTGTCAAAGCTTGAGACGATATGGAAAATAGATTTACAATCTCATTCTCTCTGTTTATTTGCCTCTCTGTTTTCAGTATTGTAAGTTGTTTTTGGTGAATTGGCAGCGAAAAAATATCTTGTTAAATATATATAATGTGGGGTTCCCCAAGGTTCAACTCTGGGTCTTCTTCCTTTCATATTTGTATGCAAACTCCTTCTCAAACGAAGCCAATCAACTAGCACATAAATGTATTATTATGTTAAGATAGTGCACTTTGATCTACATGTAAACGCGTCGAAACAACGGCCGAAAACATTTCCATCAACGCGCTGAAGCTTTAAAAAACAATGCAAATGAAAAAACACAAATGTACCAAACACATAGAAAATGAAGAAACATCCGAATCAGAACCAGGTTTATCACCAGGTAGGTTTACACGTACGAGGAATTTGACTTGGTGTCGTGATGCGTAAAAACAAGAATTAAAAACACAGATAGAGAACTAGAAAAATATTAAAAATAATAAAAAATATATTGTAAAATATAACAGTACTTACATTGCAATGGAATGGAATAGAAGGAATAAAATATGTTTCTCAATGACCACACACACACACACACACACACACACACACACACACACACACACACTGAGTCCTAAAGGAATACAATATGTAATAAAAATCAGCTGTAATACAAAGTATTGTTGTACATTGTGTGCATTAATGTACCAATCTTAACCAACTTGACGAACCGTGCGCAACGTTGACTAAAAGCGCTGCGTAAACTAAATATTGCGATAAAAATACACTGCTAGACGCTCAAAACACGACATAGCGTTAAAAAGTATTCATTACAATTTGATCAAAGCACAGATTCTTTATTTTGTGAATTGGAAATACAAGAACATATGATTCTGTATATTCACGTTGTGTGTGTGTGTGTGTGTGTGTGTGTGTGTGTGTGTGTTCCAGCTTCCTTTACCCATACTACACACTGTACCACACACACCTACACACTGTACAACACACACTTACATACTGTACCACACACACCTACACACTGTACAACACACACTTACATACTGTACCACACACACCTACACACTGTACCACACACACCTACACACTGTACAACACACACTTACATACTGTACCACACACACCTACACACTGTACAACACACACCTACACACTGTACAACACACACTTACACACTGTACCACACACACCTACACACTGTACCACACACACACCTACACACTGTACCACACACACCTACACACTGTACCACACACACAACTACACACTGTACAACACACACCTACACACTGTACAACACACACCTACACACTGTACAACACACACTGTACAACACACACCTACACACTGTACAACACACACCTACACACTGTACCACACACACCTACACACTGTACAACACACACCTACACACTGTACAACACACACTGTACAACACACACCTACACACTGTACCACACACACCTACACACTGTACAACACACACTGTACAACACACACCTACACACTGTACAACACACACACCTACACACTGTACCACACACATGGAGCAACTGTCACAAAGCCCAATTCCCCCTGGAATAAATCAAGTATTCTGATTCTATGACAGAAATCACAAAAAACATTTACACATAATCACAGCTGTTCATATGATCCTCTTTGAATTTCAATAATGCAATCTGGAGTTGATTTTGGTGTGTGTGTGTGTGTGTGTGTGTGTGTGTGTGTGTGTGTGTGTGTGTGTGTGTGTGTGTGTGTGTGTGTGTGTGTGTGTGTGTGTGTGTGTGTGTGTGTGTGTGTGTGTGTGTGTGTGTGTGTGTGTGTGTGTGTGTGTGTGTGTGTGTGTGTGTGTGTGTGTGTGTGTCCACGCACACACACACAGTCTCCACCATGTATCCATCATATATCACGTCGGAGCTTTCATCCGCAGCGTCTGCTTCACCGTCCTCATCTCTCAGGGAGCGGCCGTTCGGCGAATCCAACGCACCCGGGCGGAAAGAATCAGAGTTTACACAAACGGCGAGGCGGAGAAATTAAAGATGATTTTTATTTTCTTTATCTGGAGGAGAATTCATTACCTGGCCGAGGAGCGGGAGCTGAGAGCTGTCAGCCAAGAATAATGACTTGTTAACTGATAGGGAGACAAACACACACACACACACACACACACACACACACACACACACACACACACTCACACACACACACACACACACACACACACACACACACACACACACACACACACACACACACACACAGACACACACACACACACACACACGCACACACGCACACACGCACACACGCACACACGCACACACGCACACACACACACACACACACACACACACACACACACACACATATATAGTTTCTAGTATTCAAAGACAGTCATAAACAACGCCAACAAACACGCTCAGGCTCAAACACACATGCATTGTGGAGTAACGCACATACTCTTTCTCTAACACACACATATCTAAGCCACTACACACACAACCCCTGCAATAACACACACAATAACACACACGTTAACACACACAATAACAGACACACATTTTATTTGGTATATTTGAGGCTATTTGTCTGCAGGCTGTAGAATGAGAGTACACTCCACACAGCAGACATATAACACGTTCTTCCCTCAAATGTAGAGTATAAGGGAAAACAAGAGGTTTTGATTATTCATCTTTTTAAATATTTGAAACAAAAACAATCCTAAAAAGATATTTAATAAATATTTGCGAGAGTTTTCTGCCTTTTTTGTGATGCAACATTATTTCTCTAAAGTTCAACATGCAGATGATGGATGATTTATCGATGGATGATAATACATATTTAAAAAGCTTTAGTTTTTTAGTTTAGTCAGTTTATTGAACATGTCAGAAACAAAAACATTATATATATATTCTCTCTTTTTGCCCTTTTCTTTTCTCACTCAAATTAATAATTATAACAAAGTACAAAAAAGAAATAATAACAAAAAAAAAAAAAAAAAAATTCTCAAATAGTCTGTCATGTTCAACAGGGGCAAGAAGAAGCTTTAAAAAACTGTTCTGATCCTTCCCCCCTCTAGCATATAGTTTTCTTATAAATAAAATATTAGGTCAACGTCATCAACGACATGTCTGTCTTGTTAATTTGTTTGCTTTTTGTTTTTTTACAAAACAATCAGAAAGAAATTACTTTGACAACAAATGGGATTTCACAGGTCCTGTTCATAACCATTAATGATTTGGCTCGAAAATAATACTTTCAGTTTAGATAGACTTGTAAAATATTTCAGTGCATGATTAGTTGTTCCACAGACTAACACCTTTTAAGGTAAAGCTTTATTTAACGAAAAATAATGTAAGAAGCAAAAGGGATTTGTAATAATGTGTGGGGGAGTTTGAGGTAATTATCAGCGGGGCTTACACTGATCCATTTTAAAATGAAGATATTGATTCGGGTTGCATGATGGCAAAGGGAGTGGAAGCTTTTGGCACTTTGATTTGGACTCTCTCTCTCTCTCTCTCTCTCTCTCTCTCTCTCTTCATTTGACTTAGCAATATAAACCCTTTAGAATGTTATATCTGATACGTATATGTCATATGACGATTATACACCTCAATACTCTTGATTACTTTTCTGTTGATGCACCGCATACATACCTTATGTTTCCAAACACACACACACACACACACACACACACACACACACACACACACACACACACACACACACACACACACACACACACACACACGCTCCCCCCAGTCCTGCAGGCTTGTGTGTGTGTGTGTGTGTGTGTGTGTGTGTGTGTGTGTGTGTGTGTGTGTGTGTGTGTGTGTGTGTGTGTGTGTGTGTGTGTGTGTGTGTGTGTGTGTGTGTGTGTGTGTGTGTGTGTGTGTGTGTGTGTGTGTGTGTGTGTGTGTGTGTGTGTGTGTGTGTGTGTGTGATAACCTCTCGGTGCCCCGATCCAGAGGAAATCAGCTGCAATGTGAAATTGAAAACAAACAGTCATTTCAGATAGTGAAGCCTCTCCGTCTGCCGCTGTGTTTGAAGCCCACAGATTGTCCTCAGATCACATCCTGATATACAGTATAGCTCATGTTCCCTAAATCCCTATCTAATAGACAACTCATACATAATCAGAAGTAGCCGAGAGGCGGCAGACGCTCTCAGTCGCTCTGCAGATACCGAATGTCTCCGGCAGCGAGGAGACCGAGGCGCCCAAAACTTTAAATTCTCCGTGAGAGAGGAGGGATGATTTGAGATGTATGGCTTTACTTTGTACCAAATGCACACTATGAATGTACAGTATTGCTAAATGATTAACAGATATACACAAGAAGCTATCTACATTTCCCCTCTTGAGGATTTTAAATATCAATAAATCACATAAATACTAAATAAATATTGTTTTGGAAATTCACTTTTTTTTTCTCGTTCCAGCTTTCAACAGACCAAACTTAATTGGCGATAATTATTTTGTTCGTACTGTCAACAGCGAACCATCAAAATGTTGGTCTGTTTATCACTTTTTCTGACTTCCTGTCTGTACCTCTCATTTGTTCATTGGCCTAATTAAGATGTTCATCTTTAAAAACATAACGTTTAAGTAAAATGTAGAAAAAAAAGGAAGGGAATAAATCCACATTTATAGCTTTTGTGAGTTCAGAACGACAGCGTGTACACGTTGGCGCTGTGACGTTTGAAAGAGCCTTTAACCCACTAGGGTCTTGTCTAAAGAAATGCATTGTGGGAAAGAAGGGGGTCAGTTTTGTTAAATGTCTATGAGTCGTCATGAAAGGGCTGTTGCACATTCTGAAGTAGTTGGTTAGAGGCGGAGGAAGAAAGGTGGCTGAACATATGAAAAATGGAAGTAAAGAAAACAAGATGAAGTTTGGGACGGAGGAAATATAGAAATGTAGGAGCAGAGAGAGACAGAGTGAGACGGAGAGACTTGAATGGAAGTGAAACCAAAAACAGAAAGAGAGAGAAAGAAACAGAAAGAGAGAGAAAGAAACAGAAAGAGAGAGCAGCAGTTTGTGTTCTTGTCAAGGTCACAGGAGCTGAATGTGGAGATCCTGAGGGAACACCACTGTGTGTGTGTGTGTGTGTGTGTGTGTGTGTGTGTGTGTGTGTGTGTGTGTGTGTGTGTGTGTGTGTGTGTGTGTGTGTGTGTGTGTGTGTGTGTGTGTGTGTGTGTGTGTGTGTGTGTGTGTGTGTGTGTGTGTGTGTGTGTGTGTGTGTGTGTGTGTGTGTGTGTGTGTGTGTGTGTGTGTGTGTGTGCCCTTTGTCTTTGTCTGCATTGAAAGCCTTGTAGGGCTCCCGACAGGCTGCAGCCATGCATTACAATCACTGTTCAATTAATTGCCCTGTAGACACACACACACACACACACACACACACACACACACACACACACACACACACACACACACACACACACACACACAGATACAGTTGTCCTTAGAGTCCACAGAAAACATTATCAACACGTGAGCAGCAGACAAACACATTCTATAGGAAATTAAAGACAAATAAAAAAAGCTAAGCTTGTTAAATCATGCTACACACACACACACACACACACACACACACACACACACACACACACACACACACACACACACACACACACACACACACACACACACACACACACACACACACACACACACACACAGTAGTCCTTGGTGTTCACTGTGTATTGATGATGTCTCATCTTTGATGCTGGAGATGCTTAATGAGTTATTTGACGTGCACACACACTCTCGTGGTCTCTCTGATGTTGCAACTTCTTTCTTCTTCTTCAATCGTCGACTTAAACTTTTCTTCAGTAATTTCTCCAGTTTTATATCTGTTCTTTTGGCCTATTTTATTTCTGGATTTGTTGTCTGATACGTCTCTTTCACAATAAAAGCCTTCCAACATTTCATGCAAGGCTTTTATTGTGAAACGTTTGTACTTTACTAATATTGTATTGGTCAGACGCCTCCGTTCCTATGGTCCTGTTTGTTTGACATGTTTATTTTGATCATTCCCCTCCAGTTACATTTCACAATAAAAGCCTTTTAGCATGGCGTATTTGCTTTGTTTACC
>NC_136905.1:83789441-83819441 GCF_949606895.1 Notothenia rossii | reverse complement strand
TGAGAAGTGTGCACTGTTTGGTTTTGAAGTAAACGATAACACACCTGAGCATTATTTAATACTTGCAGTAATTACAGCTGACAGCAGCCTCCTCCATCACACACACACACACACACACACACACACACACACACACACACACACACACACACACACACACACACACACACACACACACGTCTCCAAATATGGAGAATAGGCTGATAAGAGAGGAAGGACAGATATAAACACACACACACACACACACACACACACACACACACACACACAAACACGTCGGCTTGACATTTCCTCACATTCAGAAAAGTCTCTTGTTTGTTTTGGACGTGGTTATCACCATCATTCTCATTGTCTTCTGTCACTTGATGTCCTTGTTGTTGTTGTCTCGGAGGACGAGTGGAGCGATAAAGACGGCCGGTGTGTCCGTTGTGTTTTAATAACTTTTATCTGAAGACTCCAAACAGACACACAATGTCAAAACTCAAAGTGAAGCTGACGGGAGTGTTGAGTTTGTTTACCTGTAGGTCATCGGGCTGTTATTCTGCAGATATCAACACTGTGTTCATGCTTAAAGAGGTCCTATTGTGCTTCTTTGAGGTTTAATATATGTGTTATTTGGGTTTCGGTGGATGTAAATGGTCTGAAAAGCTCAAATCCAGACAGAGTTCCTCTCCCAGACACTCCTCCTAGCTTGAAACACCTTCATTTGACTCCTTTGTCTACTTCTGTAACATGATGACATCACTATGTAACACTTTTCTATTGGCTATCACTTTAACACATTGTAGGTGATAGGCTAAGGGGCGGGACATCTCTAAGCAGTTGACCAATCACAACAGAGACAGGCTCATATATCCTTTCTTGTATTACGTATTAAGAGTCAAGCTCCAGAAACACTACAATTCCCACAATGCAACTCAATAGCTTGTCCATCATTAGGGTCTTTTTGCCCTTTGTGGTAAATACCCGCATCCTTTTCATTTGACTGCACTCCACTTGTTGACAATTTTAGACAGAAAGTAATGATTTCTCCGTAAAATGTTTTGTATTATTGTATAATTAATTACAGATTCAATATGTTATTGAGTTTTTCAAGCCTTTCTCTCTCTAATTTGACTTGTAGAAGTTTCACAATTTCAAAATCCGTGATCCAGATCCTGATCTAGTTAAAGACATATGTGTCCTTCGGATTATTTGCCAGTATTTCTCACAGATTTGAAGGCTCCTCTCTCTGCATATTATGTCTCACTCCCCTCCATGCTGCCCCCATATAGACACAAATAAACACTATCATGTTATTAAATCACTTGGCCAACCTCAAAGCGCTGGAAGGATATCGTGATGTATCGTGCTCGTGTTTGCCAAGGTTTTCTGGGCTGATTAAAGCTCTCAGGTTGCCATACGTCTTCAACGCGTGTTTGGTGGGAAACAGACTCTGGCACAAACCGTGTGTGTTCAATCAGAGTCTCTTGATTTGCCAAGTAAACATATTGGCATGGAGGCATCAAAGAAGGGATGAATGTCAGTGTGTGTCCTTGTTCTTCCCTTTTAACTGCTTCAACATTACATTTAGGAACCAACATTTCCCCCTTGCAGTGGCGGCGCCAGGGTATGGCTGGGATAGGCTGCAGCCATACCAAGAGATGGCTTAGCCCCACCTTAGCCCCACCTTAGCCCCACCTTAGCCTCCCCTTAGCCCCACCTTAGCCCCACCTTAGCCCCACCTTAGCCTCCCCTTAGCCCCACCTTAGCCCCACCTTAGCCCCACCTTAGCCTCACCTTAGCCCCACCTTAGCCCCACCTTAGCCCCACTTTAGCCCCACCTTAGCCCCACCTTAGCCCCACCTTAGCCCCACCTTAGCCCCACCTTAGCCCCACCTTAGCCCCACCTTAGCCTCCCCTTAGCCTCACCTTAGCCCCACCTTAGCCTCACCTTAGCCCCACTTTAGCCCCACCTTAGCCTCACCTTAGCCCCACCTTAGCCCCACTTTAGCCCCACCTTAGCCTCACCTTAGCCCCACCTTAGCCCCGCCTTAGCCCCACCTTAGCCCCACCTTAGCCCCACCTTAGCTTCACCTTAGCCTCACCTTAGCCCCACCTTAGCCTCACCTTAGCCCCACCTTAGCCCCACCTTAGCCCCACCTTAGCTTCACCTTAGCTTCACCTTAGCCCCACCTTAGCCCCACCTTAGCCCCACCTTAGCCCCACCTTAGCTTCACCTTAGCCTCACCTTAGCCTCACCTTAGCCCCACCTCAGCCCCACCTTAGCCTCACCTTAGCCCCACCTTAGCCCCACCTTAGCCTCACCTTAGCCCCACCTTAGCCCCACCTTAGCTTCACCTTAGCCTCACCTTAGCCTCACCTTAGCCTCACCTTAGCCCCACCTCAGCCCCACCTTAGCCTCACCTTAGCCCCACCCTAGCCCCACCTTAGCCTCACCTTAGCCCCACCTTAGCCCCACCTTAGCCTCACCTTAGCCCCACCTTAGCCCCACCTTAGCCCCACCTTAGCCCCACCATGAAAAATGATGTTAAAGTAAGCATGTTGTGAACACGGTTGCGGAAACATACGGGTCGTGTCCACAACACACAAACTGACGCAATATGAGACTTACGGCCCGTCCACACGGCAGCGTGCGTTGACGCTTGCCGGCCGGGCGTGTCTGAAACTCGACCAACAACCAATCACATGGATCTCCCGCCCCTGACACACAAGCAGCGGTTTGATTGGCTAGAGCTTGTACTGGCATATGACTCGATTGGCTGACGCTTCTGCCGAGACTTCATAAGTTGAACATTGCTCAACTTTTGCAGCGAGCAACTCCGCGTCGCTTCCCACAATGCAGTTCGGCAAAAAGTGACGTCACCCCATTCAAAGTGAATGGTGAAGCGTCAACGCACGCCGCTGTGTGGACGGGCCGTTAGACTTAGACATACTTTATTGTTTGGTCGTATGAGTTGGAGGACTTAGATAGATAGACTTACTTTAGTGTCACTTCAACATGACACAGAGTATACTATTAAAACGAGATGTCGTTGTACTGGCTTCCAGGAACAGGACAATAGAACAACTTGCTAAAATTGTACATATATATAAATATTAGTGACTTGGTGCTGATAAAATGAAAGGTTAAGTGTGTGTTTAAAATATAAAGACTTACTATACATATAAATAAAATAGACATACTATATAGAAAATATGTGCGCTCTACACATTGTAATGTAATTTCTGTGTTACTGGTCTACCTAATATTCAGCAATCTGATGGCATGGGGGAAAAAGCTATTACAGAATCTGACTGTTCTGCTCTTGGTTGCTCTATGGTTGAGACCATTCAGGCTTATGCTAGAGGGGTGCAAGGAATAGTCTAAGTAGTGGGGGAGTTTTATTCACTAAAGGTGTGGAAATTCTCTGGCGTTATAATATCAGCGCGGTCAGATCAAAATGCCTCCGAATGCAATTTGAATAGACCTACAGCCAATCAGAGCAATGCAACATTGGGTCTGCGTCATGCCTTACTGATGAGATCAATCAGAACCACCATTCAGTATCCCCGCAGCCGTATAATAGTACACGTATAATAATCTCTCTATATGGCGCTGAGTATCCCCATTGGATCTTCAACGTGTACAATCACCCCTTTTTATTTACTACAAGACAAATGTGCCGTTTTATTTCATACAGTTCCATTTTGATTGAGACAGGGAAATAATCTAAACCTCACACGTGGCGTTTCCCTGTCAAGGGGGGCGACACATCGTGTATGTTGTTACATTGCAAATACAGACTTGAGCCCCACCACTGTATTGGTTAGCCCTACCATAGATTACCCAACACAAATACTCTGCCCACTTGTCTAGCTATTTATATATATACTTACTGGTCAACGGCATTCCTTTTTGAAGTGCTTTCATCACTGTAAACGCACACATTTTCATGCGTGGTAATCAAACGTTCCTAAACCGACACTTCAAATACTTTAAGGACGCGAGGTGTTCCCTTTCCTGGAGCTTGTTCTATAGGTTTTAGTGCATGTAAATGGTCTGCAAAGGCTAAAATCCCAAAGTTCAAGCCGTCTCCTTTGAACATCTGCTTTAACTCCACTGTGCTTACATGTAATGGACTAACTGTAATACACCTATCAACGTGTGTGTGTTACAAATACTTTAATTTAATGTTGCTCATAATAACGTGCAACACGAGTGTCCTGTACCTCTTGTTGGACTGTACACTTTAGACTGGTCCATTAGCCGTCAGTAAGGTGCTTCTCCTCCGTCTATTGTTTGATAAGTCTCTCACGGCGTTGTCACAGTAACTTTCTGAATGTCTAATTCCATCTTTCCTCCGTGTGATTAGCTCCAGCAATGACTTTATGTAAAATAGTTGTGCCAAGTTTTAATTGATTAACAGTCAGCGTGTTATTGCGACGAAGAACAATGTAGATCCAATTAGCACTGTAACGTGTAAACATGAACACTAACTCCCAGGGTGCACCAGGGTGTGTGTGTGTGTGTGTGTTTGTGTGTGTGTGTGTTTGTGTGTGTGTCTGTCTGTCTGTCTGTCTGTCTGTCTGTCTGTCTGTCTGTCTGTCTGTCTGTCTGTCTGTCTGTCTGTCTGTCTGTCTGTCTGTCTGTCTGTCTGTCTGTCTGTCTGTGAGAGGGGGATAGAGCTAGTCTCCAGTCTAATTTCTTAATCATCACTTTCTGCTCCAGATGATACTTTATGAGGGGACTAAATTGCCTTAAAGGGATTTCCTATTAAAGGGATTACACCCGTGTAATCCCCTTTGTCCCAATGGACCCCCAAAAACCTGAACACACACACACACACACACACACACACACACACACACACACACACACAGTACATAAGCAGATTAGCATGTGTAAATCAAGCTGCACATTGTTTTTGATACGCTCCAAATGAAAACACACGTTAAACGACTTTGTCTTGGTAAAAGTGTGAGTGTGTACGTTAATTACCCCGAAAGTAGAAGTGTGTGTGTTTATAACCTTGACATGCATCTGTTTGTGCACAGTGTGTGTGTTTGACGGTGTGTGTGTGTAGTGTGTGTCTGAGCGTTTGTGTAGCGTAACGCGGTGGTTGTTGGCTACGCTCCCGCGTCTCATCCCCAATTAACGAAGACAAATCCGCTTCTATCGCCGCTAATGAGAGTCTTTAAGGTGAAGGGACTCAGTATTTATTTAATAAAAAGAAGCTTATTCCATTTCCATGAGAATGAAAAGCCGCCACTGATTCACTGAGGGACGGATTAGAAGAGGAGGAAGAGTTTAAAAGATGAGAACAAGATGGGTGGAAAAGGGGAACAAAGGGTGAGGGAAAAGCAGAGAACGAGTGTATCAGAGGAGAAGGGAAAGGAGAAAGGTGGATGAATAATATATCAACGAGTTAAAGGACGAAGTACACAGAGTACACTTTTCAGAGGTGATGATGATGATGAAGAGGAGGGAGGAGTGAAAAAACTATAAAATACAAAGAGGGAGGAAAGAAAGGAAATGAATGAGGAAGATGTGTGGGAGGGATATAATTCAAAAAGACTAAATTGTTGAGAATGAAAAGGTGGAGAAGAAGAGATGGAGGAGGAGGTTTATAGAGGACATGTTTTTAAAGAGTCCTCTCCTGCTGATGTTCAGGTGTATATCAGTATGTAGTGTCTCTACTTTAAAGAGTCCTCTCCTGCTGATGTTCAGGTGTATATCAGTATGTAGTGTCTCTACTTTAAAGAGTCCTCTCCTGCTGATGTTCAGGTGTATATCAGTATGTAGTGTCTCTACTTTAAAGAGTCCTCTCCTGCTGATGTTCAGGTGTATATCAGTATGTAGTGTCTCTACTTTAAAGAGTCCTCTCCTGCTGATGTTCAGGTGTATATCAGTATGTAGTGTCTCTACTTTAAAGAGTCCTCTCCTGCTGATGTTCAGGTGTATATCAGTGTGTAGTGTCTCTACTTTAAAGAGTCCTCTCCTGCTGATGTTCAGGTGTATATCAGTATGTAGTGTCTCTACTTTAAAGAGTCCTCTCCTGCTGATGTTCAGGTGTATATCAGTGTGTAGTGTCTCTACTTTAAAGAGTCCCCTCCTGCTGATGTTCAGGTGTATATCAGTATGTAGTGTCTCTACTTTAAAGAGTCCTCTCCTGCTGATGTTCAGGTGTATATCAGTATGTAGTGTCTCTACTTTAAAGAGTCCTCTCCTGCTGATGTTCAGGTGTATATCCGTATGTAGTGTCTCTACTTTAAATAGTCCTCTCCTGTTGATGTTCAGGTGTATATCAGTATGTAGTGTCTCTACTTTAAAGAGTCCTCTCCTGCTGATGTTCAGGTGTATATCAGTATATAGTGTCTCTACTTTAAAGAGTCCTCTCCTGCTGATGTTCAGATGTATATCAGTATGTAGTGTCTCTACTTTAAAGAGTCCTCTCCTGTTGATGTTCAGGTGTATGTCAGTATGTAGTGTCTCTACTTTAAAGAGTCCTCTCCTGCTGATGTTCAGGTGTATATCAGTATGTAGTGTCTCTACTTTAAAGAGTCCTCTCCTGCTGATGTTCAGGTGTATATCAGTATGTAGTGTATCTACTTTAAAGAGTCCTCTCCTGCTGATGTTCAGGTGTATATCAGTATGTAGTGTATCTACTTTAAAGAGTCCTCTCCTGCTGATGTTCAGGTGTATATCAGTGTGTAGTGTCTCTACTTTAAAAAGTCCTCTCCAGCTGATGTTCAGGTTTATATCAGTATGTAGTGTCTCTACTTTAAAGAGTCCTCTCCTGCTGATTTTCAGGTGTATATCAGTGTGTAGTGTCTCTACTTTAAAAAGTCCTCTCCAGCTGATGTTCAGGTGTATATCAGTCTGTAGTGTCTCTACTTTAAAGAGTCCTCTCCTGCTGATGTTCAGATGTATATCAGTATGTAGTGTCTCTACTTTAAAGAGTCCTCTCCTGCTGATGTTCAGGTGTATATCAGTATGCAGTGTCTCTACTTTAAAGAGTCCTCTCCTGTTGATGTTCAGGTGTATATCAGTATGCAGTGTCTCTACTTTAAAGAGTCCTCTCCTGCTGATGTTCAGGTGTATATCAGTATGTAGTGTCTCTACTTTAAAGAGTCCTCTCCTGCTGATGTTCAGGTGTATATCAGTATGTAGTGTCTCTACTTTAAAGAGTCCTCTCCTGCTGATGTTCAGGTGTATATCAGTATGTAGTGTATCTACTTTAAAGAGTCCTCTCCTGCTGATGTTCAGGTGTATATCAGTATGTAGTGTATCTACTTTAAAGAGTCCTCTCCTGCTGATGTTCAGGTGTATATCAGTATGTAGTGTATCTACTTTAAAGAGTCCTCTCCTGCTGATGTTCAGGTGTATATCAGTATGTAGTGTATCTACTTTAAAGAGTCCTCTCCTGCTGATGTTCAGGTGTATATCAGTATGTAGGATCACCTACTGTATTATGCAAAATCCAATTCTTAATGTCTCTTTTACATCAACATGTGTCCCCTCTTCTTCATGTCCCTACATCAACATGTGTCCCCTCTTCTTCATGTCTCTTTTACATCAACATGTGTCCCCTCTTCTTCATGTCTCTTCTACATCAACATGTGTCCCCTCTTCTTCATGTCCCTACATCAACATGTGTCCCCTCTTCTTCATGTCTCTTTTACATCAACATGTGTCCCCTCTTCTTCATGTCTCTTCTACATCAACATGTGTCTCCTCTTCTTCATGTCTCTTCTACATCAACATGTGTCTCCTCTTCTTCATGTCTCTTCCACATCAACATGTGTCCCCCTCTTCTTCATGTCTCTTCTACATCAACATGTGTCTCCTCTTCTTCATGTCTCTTCTACATCAACATGTGTCTCCTCTTCTTCATGTCTCTTCTACATCAACATGTGTCCCCTCTTCTTCATGTCTCTTCTACATCAACACGTGTCCCCTCTTCTTCATGTCTCTTCTACATCAACATGTGTCCCCTCTTCTCCATGTCTCTTCTAGATCAACATGTGTCCCCTCTTCTCCATGTCCCTTCTACATCAACATGTGTCCCCTCTTCTCCATGTCTCTTCTACATCAACATGTGTCCCCTCTTCTCCATGTCTCTTTTACATCAACATGTGTCCCCTCTTCTTCATGTCTCTTCTACATCAACATGTGTCCCCTCTTCTTCATGTCTCTTCTACATCAACATGTGTCCCCTCTTCTCCATGTCCCTTCTACATCAACATGTGTCCCCTCTTCTCCATGTCTCTTCTACATCAACATGTGTCCCCTCTTCTCCATGTCTCTTTTACATCAACATGTGTCCCCTCTTCTTCATGTCTCTTCTACATCAACATGTGTCCCCTCTTCTCCATGTCCCTTCTACATCAACATGTGTCCCCTCTTCTCCATGTCTCTTCTACATCAACATGTGTCCCCTCTTCTTCATGTCTCTTCTACATCAACATGTGTCCCCTCTTCTTCATGTCTCTTCTACATCAACATGTGTCCCCTCTTCTTCATGTCTCTTCTACATCAACATGTGTCCCCTCTGTGGAAAGAGACTCTGAAAGTTTCAGGAACAAATATTCTCTCTCTTTTTGATCCATTTCTATAAAAACCTGTCTGAAAATGAGCTGATCAGATTTTGGCCACTTTATGATGTCATAACGATGTTTTGTCTTGTGTAACCATTAGCCAATCAGCAACCAAGGTAACCCCCCCCCCCCTTATCACCTGAATCTCCTCCTAGAGCTCCATTGAGTTCTTTGTAACCAAATGTCTCTCAGAGGGGCGTGGGGAGGGGCTCCTTATTTTCATCTAAAGTAACAGACACAGAATCAGCACTTTGGAAACAGGGCTGAAACAGAGGGGATTATGGGTAATACTGCAATGATCTGTTTGGTGTTTCAGCCAATCAGAGACAGTCTCTGTGTATATCTGAGACCTGTGATATATTGATGAAAGACAGTTTCACAGGGGACCTTCAAAGTATGCTCTGTGGTCTCTCTGTGCAGGTGGAGCTAACCGGCAGCAGTGTGTTTGACTACATCCACCCTGGAGATCACGTGGAGACGGCAGAACAGCTCGGCATGAAGCTTCCTCCGGGCCGAGGCTTGTCTCTTTCCCAGGGAAACGTCAACGAGGACGGGGCCTCATCGGCTTCATCCTCGTCCCACTCTGAGACGCCTGAACCAGGTAGGAAACAAGGGAACGAGGAAACAAGGGAATGAGGGAAAAGGAATTTGGCTTTTTTTCCACAGGGTTTCATGACCAAATATCAATCAATCAATCACGACAAATCAAGCGTCTCTGAGCACTGGGGAAAGCGACATAACAGTAAAATGTATTATTATTAAATATGGAGCTTACAAGGTGTATTTAATGTCACTCAACAATGACCGTCCAATAGCGAGAGGCATTAGAGCAAGATGAAGGAACATGGAAAGATTTAAGGTAGAAAAAGTTACGAAATGAAAGTATAGGAAAAGTTGGGAGTGAAGGGGTCAAGAGGAAGATGAGGATACACAGAGGAAAAGGGAAAGTGAAGCTGGTTGTTTGGACTGAATAATTAATTCAATCTACAAATAAACTCATATTTAGATAAACAGATACATAAATCCATCACTACATGTTCAATAACTTCCTTCATTCCTCTCACTTGTCTTGTTTTTTCCACAATTTTTCAAAGACAAGCAGTCAAACATTTTAGCTTTGTGCTAAGTATCATGTAAACAGTATCAGAAGGACTACTCACTTTAACTTATGCCCCTTTCACACCAACGCGGTTCCAGGGCCGGTTCGGAGCTGGAGCTTGAAAAGCACCGGTTTTTCCTGTTCACACCGCAGCGGAGTCGCCTCCAAGCTCTGGAATCCAGTTCGTTTCAAGCACCAAAAAGTTGTCGGTCTAGAAAGATAGCACCGCATACGTCACGCTTACGTCGGAGGCGGGGGTAGGGGCATCAGTTTTAATGTTATACCATTTTAATGAATGCTGCAAAGCTGGGTATTTTGAGCTTGGCGCATGCAGAGGCTAACAACAGCTAGCTAGCGCCATCGAATAGGACGTATATATTTACCTTCTTTCTCCTACGGAATCGTCGTTGAAGTTAATGATGATTGTAAAGAACTTTTTAATGTAGCATGTAACGACTGTAAAGTTGGAGGTAAAGTCGTCCCATTTATTCCATTTCGTTTCGACAGAGCAAAACGAGTAGCGCTTCAATACAATCTGCCATTGTTGTTGCTGTCAATTTGAAGGGGTTTCCTCGCGGTTTGGCTTTATGAAGCAGGCACGCAAACGGTTACGTCATGACGCAAACGATGACGCAGCACCAGTCGGGCTCTGAGCGGTGTGAACAGAGCGGGAGCTGAAAGAGAGACAGCGATGATTCTGGCCTTTCCCCATATTTCTCTCACCCTGAAGCGTCATTCCTTCCCTTCTGTAAGCTGAATATAATTAGCGTGGCACGTTGTAAAGCTGTAAACCGGAAAATAAAACATCCCTCATTGGGATTCGTTGCGTTGCTTCATCCAATGCACCATATGTTCAACACTCTCTACCTTCCACGTGCTTTTCATTGTGCCTCTTTCTCTCGCTCTCTGATGATAATTTAAGTATTAGGGGAAAATCCATTTATAAATTAAACAAAATGACTTGATATCCATCGAGTCCCTTAGTTCATCAGCCTGTTCAAACAAGGGGGGGAAGATTGTCTTCGCGGTGGCCGGGGTCTTCGGAGACGGCGCGGTAATTAGATCTGCAGCGGATTTATTCTTGGCTGATTGGTGCCTGCGATGGGAGAGGGGAGGCTTTCAATTAATTGGAGTTCTACATTTGAGTTTTTGTTGAAATTTCTCTGCAAAACAAACCTCCAACTGAGCCTCCCCCGTGCAGAAAACTGGAGATAAGAAGTCATATATGTGGCCGTCAATGTCAATATGTCTGGAGAGAAAGATAAGGAGAAGATCTGAGACAAGCACGCGTGTTTCCTCAATGCTAATTTGCCCTGAAGATAGAAAGATTTGAACGAGAAGAAAAAGGGGGATGTTGTATTATATGAATGTCTCAGTGATTCCCAAAGTTAATTTGACCAGAGAGAGAAAAGGAGCAAAAGAGAAGAAGGAGGGGATGAGGACAAAGGTGTTTGTTCTGCCATGTTAATTTGTCTAGAGAGAGAGATGGAAAGAAAGCGAGGCAGGGGATGTAGGGACGTGTTTGAATGTGCATGAGTGCTTAGCAATGTTAATTTGTCCAAAGAAGAAGAGCGAGACGGGAGGTTTCACACAGACATGTATGGATGTGAAGGAGTGATCCCCAATGATAATGTGACCAGAGAGAGAGGAAGAGGGAGGATTAGGATTCATGTATGTGTTCTTTAATGTTAATTTGTCTGGAGGAAGAGAGGTGGAATAAAACGCCAGAGGAGGAGGAGGAAGGCTGGTATGAATCTGTATGAGAGTCTCCCAGGAGGAGGCGGGGCTTATTTCAGGCGTCCGGGGGAATCTGCCTTTTTATTCCTCCTGCAGACGATGTGAGGTGACTTTCAGGCTGAGGGCTTGAACTCTTGGATGGACATTTGGATTGTTTCCTCAATACAATGAGATGCTGGAGAACCATGGTGCATTGTTTGCATTTGGTCGACTCCCGAGTGCACCGTGTTCTCTTGAGTTCAGACTACTCAATGTTCCTGTCTGTTACAATGGTCATTGTGTTGGATTAGGAGATGATAGAGTTGTACATTTTTGCAGCGACTTTGCCGAGAGAAATGCCACGTTCGGGACCAGACCAATCATAGAGTTGCGTCTTTGACGACGTGCTTAAAGTTAAAGAAAGTGTTATGAACCAGCTCTCAGGAACAAACAGCGGCGGGGTGAAGACGATGGCTGTCTTGTCTTCAACAAAGCTTTAAAAAAGTTTTGAAAAAGCGTCTGATCTTTACTGACCTGGTGCATTGTTTGCATTTGGTCGACTCCCGAGTGCACCGTGTTCTCTTGAGTTCAGACTACTCAATGCTTCTGTCTGTTACATTGGTCATTGTGTTGGATTAGGAGATGATGAGTTCATGCAGTGACTTTGCCCAGAGAAATCAAGGAGACATATCAAAGATGGCCGCCCTTCACAGCTTGCATAGTGTCATTGGATAGGAGGGAGAAGAATCCAAACAAACCATGGCATGTTGGCTCTCTTTTCTTTGGCAAAGACTCAAGAAAGTAGCACCGAAAACAACTTTACTAATACTTTGGAAAAGCATTCTCAACCCATAGATGCACAATCCGTTGTTGCTCACCAAGAAAGACTGAAAGGAAAAGAAAACCGTTCGTTGGTCACCCATTGATGTTCCTGATAGGAGCTCACAATCTGTAGGGTTAGGGTTTACGGCTTTTAAAGGTTCCATGTCATGGCCAGTTCTACTGATCATAGTTCCATTGTTGAGGTCTACTAGAATAGATTTACATTGTTCAATGTTCCAAACTCACATTGGTTTCTCAAACAGCATCTCTGTATAGTATGTGTATTCACTCTCTGTCCTACACGGCTTGTTGGAGCTCCTTCCCCCCCTCCCTGTGAGCCCACTGTGCTCTGATTGGTCCAGACGTTGCGAGGCTCGCTGCTCAGTGAGCTGGCTTACTGGTGTGGTTTCCGGGTCGGCGATACAGCGAGACAGCGCGAAACTCATCCTGAGCACACACAAACACACAGCCGAAGTAAAAACAATAAGTGAGGCTTGATATTGAGAAAGAAAAAGGTTTCTAACGCTGTGAGAATGGGTCTGCAGAGAGCATTTCTCCACCATCCCAACTCGTCTATTACCAACGTTCAGGGAGCTCTATGCAAGTCAATGGGACTCCCTGTTAGTTGAAAATGTAAGCTAAAGGTCCTGGTGAGTGAGGAGCTCTGCGGATTGGTCCATTTCGGTTCCGAGAACCGCAAAACGTCATGCGGTTACCCGGAAGAAACAAATGGAAAAAGAGAAATGTCCAGCGAGGCGCTCAGGGGCAGCACAGACAGGTCTTCTCTGTGTTAGAGTTTTACTCCCTACAGGGTGTACTTTGATAGTTGTGTGAATACAGAAAGCTAAACCAAACACATGTTATATCCTCATAGTCTTTATAATCAAGGAACAACTTCCTGTCGATGTCATAACTTTAAAATAATCAAATCAAAAGGTTACACTACTCTTGTGTTCAGTTAAAGTGTAACCTACTGAAAGTACTGATTACGCTCAAAGGACCTTTTCCAAAATATAGCTTTTTTTTTATGGGGATCTTTTGCAAAAAGTCCTTCTGCTCAGAGAGAGATGTGTTCTTTAAATGCTCCGAGGAATAAAATATAAAATATCTACTACGTTCATATTGTTTCTATATCATTATCATATATATTATATATATATATATTGTTACTCGCTACAGAGTGTACTTTGAGGGTTTGTGACTCTGCAGACCGTTTACATGCAGAAGCTACAGAACACAAGGGGACGGGTAAGAACCAGAAAAGCATGACATGGGCTCTTTAAAAAACGTTCAGAGCGTTAATCATTAGCAAGGTCATCAGTGCGTTGTTAGCTATCACGTTTTTATACGACAAAAACTGCAACAACAATTGAAGTTGACTAAAGTAGTAAAATATAATCAAGCTTTAAACTTTTGAGTAAAGAGTGCCTTTGGAGCAAGAAATAGAAACATAGAAATATATGTTTATGTTGCTTTACTTCTGCTTATGGTTAAGATCTAGGGTTCAGTTCTCACACTTGTTGCTCAGGTGAGCTAATTGTTAAATAAATAGTTGGGATAGTTTGTGATAAGCACATGTTTCAACGAGGGGTTGAGTTAACATTACATTCACAGCACCCTCTCTTGCAGACGATGATTAATGCATTTCCACAGGCGTCTTCGTCATTAGTTTCCATTCAGTCGATACAGAGCTTTTCCATTTGTTTACATCTCTTCTTCCTCCTTCTCTTTCTCCTTGAGGCTTCTTCCTTTCTTCGTTCCTCCCGTTCATCACCTCTCTCACGAGGGAGTCTCCCATCGATCGCGGCTGACTTTGTTTCTGTGAAGTTTGCACCTCTGCACTGGAAAGAACGCTGCTCCAAAAACAAGTTTAAAAAAGTTTACTGAAAACCAGGTGCTTTCACTTGAAGTAAGTCCAAACATCTGCAGCAATAGAACAAGTGAACATTTGCTTGGTGAGACTCCTTGGAATAAGACGGATATTTAGATGAATCACATTTTGTAATCAGCAGGAGAAAAAGCCTTCTGTCGTCTGATGTTGATTTTGCAGAAGAAGAAATAGATTTCATCTGAGATAGAACTCAAAACAAGACTTTGCTTCACGATCTGTCTGTGTTGTGTTTTGTCCTGTTTAGATCTGTCCTTGGTTTCCTGTCTGTGTGTGTTCCCTCCTACCTGTTCCCTCCTACCTGTTCCCTCCTATCTGTTCCCTCCTACCTGTTCCCTCCTACCTGTTCCCTCCTACCTGTACCCTCCTACCTGTACCCTCCTACCTACCTGTTCCCTCCTACCTGTTCCCTTCTACCTGTTCCCTCCTACCTGTTCCCTCCTACCTGTTCCCTCCTACCTGTACCCTCCTACCTGTACCCTCCTACCTACCTGTTCCCTCCTACCTGTTCCCTCCTACCTGTACCCTCCTACCTGTACCCTCCTACCTACCTGTTCCCTCCTACCTGTTCCCTCCTACCTGTTACCTCCTACCTGTACCCTCCTACCTGTACCCTCCTACCTACCTGTTCCCTCCTACCTGTACCCTCCTACCTGTTCCCTCCTACCTACCTGTTCCCTGTTCCCTCCTACCTGTTCCCTCCTACCTGTACCCTCCTACCTGTTCCCTCCTACCTACCTGTTCCCTCCTACCTGTACCCTCCTACCTGTTCCCTCCTACCTACCTGTACCCTCCTACCTGTTCCCTCCTACCTGTTCCCTCCTATCTGTTCCCTCCTACCTGTACCCTCCTACCTGTACCCTCCTACCTGTTCCCTCCTACCTGTTCCCTCCTATCTGTACCCTCCTACCTGTTCCCTACTACCTGTACCCTCCTACCTGTTCCCTCCTACCTGTTCCCTACTACCTGTACCCTCCTACCTGTTCCCTCCTACCTGTTCCCTCCTATCTGTACCCTCCTACCTGTTCCCTCCTACCTGTACCCTCCTACCTGTTCCCTCCTACCTGTTCCCTCCTATCTGTACCCTCCTATCTGTTCCCTCCTACCTGTTCCCTACTACCTGTACCCTCCGACCTGTTCCCTCCTACCTGTTCCCTCCTACCTGTTCCGTCCTACCTGTTCCCTCCTACCTGTTCCCTCCTACCTGTTCCCTCCTACCTGTTCCCTCCTACCTGTTCCCTGTTCCCTCCTACCTGTTCCCTGCTACCTGTTCCCTCCTACCTGTTCCCTCCTACCTGTTCCCTGTTCCCTCCTACCTGTTCCCTGCTACCTGTTCCCTCCTACCTGTTCCCTGCTACCTGTTCCCTCTTACCTGTTCCCTCCTACCTGTTCCCTCCTACCTGTACCCTCCTACCTGTTCCCTCCTACCTGTTCCCTCCTACCTGTTCCCTGTTCCCTCCTACCTGTTCCCTGTTCCCTCCTACCTGTTCCCTCCTACCTGTTCCCTCCTACCTGTTCCCTCCTACCTGTTTACTTGATTGTGTTCACCTGGTGCCCCTGTGTTGTCTCCTCCCTCCTCACCTGTCTCTTGTTTCCTTGATTAGTCCTGTGTGTATTTAAGTTCAGTTTTTTCTGTCTGTCTTCGTTGGTTCGTCGTTTGTCTGTGTTCACCGGGGAGTGTTCTGGTTTTTGACGTTTAGCCTTGAAATGAAGGATTTTTCAGTGTTATCTGCGTTTGGGTCCTGCTTGCTTCACTCACCGTACATTTTTGATTCAACAAGATGATGCATTGTCTAAAAACAAGAGCCTCTGTCTCACTGCAGTGTTACTTCTGAAGTTATCATGTCTGATATCAGGAGGAGAGAAACATTCTGACTAGATGTTAGACACATACTGATTCTGGGCAAGATTTCACGTTTTTGTAGTGTGCATCCTTCCATATGCTAACAGTTTGAGTTGAGGTGATTTTACGTGTGTGTTTGGTTGGGTTTCTCTACCTGGTAACTTTATCTGGAAGATATGTTCTCAGTCAGGTCGGATTGTATAACTCCTGAAAGTCTTGAAAAGTTGTTTAAAGTAGAAAAGACTGCAGAGGAAAATGTTTGACGATTATGCAGAGCCAGGGATTATCCGCGGTGATGAAAGATTTTGAATAATTTCTCCTGCAATGAACCCCAATGGCATTTAAGATTAAGCAACATTTTTCTGTAAAAGTTAGCTAAGTCCATGTTAGGACGACATGACAAGACCTCCAGCCTCTGGCATATAGGAGTGTTCCCAATGCATAGTGAAGGGAAATGATTCGAGCAGACTTTGTGCGGGCCTCTGCTTCAATAAAAGTAATTTACCGTCAATACTTTGGTTCCTATAATGTTCACAAACATCTCGTGTACTTTCTGTGAAGGATGCTTGTTTTAGAGCAGCAGTATTAGGGGTCAGTTCTTTACAGTTAATGACTGCTGCTGTGATTTTCATGATGGGAACATATATTTTGTGTCACTTTCGAACACATTCAAACGCGAAAAAACGAAATTGAGAATTTTAAAGAGTATTTTTGGGGGCTTTGGGGCTTTGGACGGTTCTTTAATAAAGGAAAAAGCCCATTTATGGAACATTTAAAGATGGAAAGTCAGTCATGGGCAAAGATCTTTGTGTCTTTACATGGCACTTAATCTGGTTTGGTTTATAGATACATTTACCTGAAGATTGTGGCTTTTGAGTTTGTTTCTTCATGGTTTAAAAGCATTTCAGTCAGACAACTCACGTGTTTCTTAATATGTTTATTATAAGCAGCATAGTTTGAGTTTGGCGTCTAGGCTCGGGCCTCATCACTCCACAGATTTACAAAGAACATTGAGTGATGATTAGATAACTATCCCCCAAGCCTACAGGTGGTGGTGGGGTGGAAGCTGGGGTGGAGCTGGGGTGGAAGCTGGGGTGGAGCTGGGGTGGAAGCTGGGGTGGAGGCTGGGGTGGAGCTGGGGTGGAAGCTGGGGTGGAGGCTGGGGTGGAAGCTGGGGTGGAGCTGGGGTGGAAGCTGGGGTGGAAGCTGGGGTGGAAGCTGGGCTGGAAGCTGAGGTGGAAGCTGGGGTGGAAGCTGGGGTGGAGCTGGGGTGGAAGCTGGGGTGGAGGCTGGGGTGGAAGCTGGGGTGGAGCTGGGGTGGAAGCTGGGGTGGAAGCTGGGGTGGAAGCTGGGCTGGAAGCTGAGGTGGAAGCTGGGGTGGAAGCTGGGGTGGAAGCTGGGGTGGAAGCTGGGCTGGAAGCTGAGGTGGAAGCTGGGGTGGAAGCTGGGGTGGAGCTGGGGTGGAGGCTGGGGTGGAAGCTGGGGTGGAGCTGGGGTGGAAGCTGGGGTGGAGCTGGGGTGGAAGCTGGGGTGGAGCTGGGGTGGAAGCTGGGGTGGAGCTGGGGTGGAAGCTGGGGTGGAGGCTGGGGTGGAAGCTGGGGTGGAAGCTGGGGTGGAAGCTGGGGTGGAGCTGGGGTGGAAGCTGGGGTGGAAGCTGAGGTGGAGCTGGGGTGGAAGCTGGGGTGGAAGCTGGGTGGAAGCTGAGGGCGGAAGCTGGGGTGGAAGCTGGGTGGAAGCTGGGGTGGAGCTGGGGTGGAAGCTGGGTGGAAGCTGAGGTGGAGCTGGGGTGGAAGCTGGGTGGAAGCTGAGGGCGGAAGCTGGGGTGGAAGCTGGGTGGAAGCTGGGGTGGAAGCTGAGGTGGAGCTGGGGTGGAAGCTGGGGTGGAAGCTGGGTGGAAGCTGGGGTGGAGCTGGGGTGGAAGCTGAGGGTGGAAGCTGCGGTGGAGCTGGGGTGGAAGCTGGGGTGGAAGCTGAGGGCGGAAGCTGCGGTGGAAGCTGGGGTGGAAGCTGGGGTGGAAGCTGGGATGGAAGCTGGGGTGGAAGCTGGGGTGGAAGCTGGGGTGGAAATCGGGGAGGAAGCTGGGGTGGAAGCTGGGGCGGAAGCTGGGGCGGAAGCTGGGGTGGAAGCTGGGGTGGAGCTGGGGTGGAAGCTGGGGTGGAAGCTGGGGTGGAAGCTGGGATGGAAGCTGGGGTGGAGCTGGGATGGAAGCTGGGGTGGAAGCTGGGGTGGAAGCTGGGGTGGAAGCTGGGGCGGAAGCCGCGGTGGAAGCTGCTCAAAAGTTTTCTTTTTTCTGATGTTAGTTCTAATAAATATGTCAAAAAATATGTGTATCATCTGAGATACAACTCAAAATAAGATTGTTTGACTGAACAAGATGATGCTTTGTCTAAAAACAAGAGCCTATATCTCACTGCAGTGTTACTTCTGAAGTTATTATGTCTTATATCAGGTGGAGAGACACATTCTGACTAGATGTCAGACACAGATACTGGGACAGATTTCTAGTTTTTGTGGTGTATTTTAAAGCTAATAACCGGGCTCACCTGGCTGTCTGCTCTTCCATAATATATCCGACAGCTGACCTCATGGTTTTAATTACAGTCACGCTCATAAAGTATTGAAATTGGAGTTAAAATATGAGCTGACCTTGGCGGGGAGAGATCTTCCTTTGAAGCTGCGTTCTGCTTTCAACACCCTCCTCTTGCACTTAAAGAGAGTCATCTTTAAAAGCACATGACGCAATTTGACTAATATCAGTCAAACTGAGGCGCCTCTGAAGGGTGAGTGCCGGAGGATTATTACTCATAAGTGTAATTCAGAGTCTCCCTGAGAGGAGGAAGAAGTCTCCCTGCTGCTCTTATTTCTCTCTCACTTCAGTGTGTTCATTACAGATCATCCGTTCAGGGTCAAAAGAACATTTATATTCCGTCTGCTGGATGTTGACTTCGACCTTTGACCCTCTCACTGAAGGTGACTTGTAATCGTGAACTAAGTGAAGTATTTTTAAAGTGATGCTTAGATGCTCTAGTATGTGAATTACTGACCTGGAAACAACTGGAGAGAACGTGGTACTTTGAAGACGCATTTTGTTGCAACATAGAAAGTGCATATTCTTTTGGAAAATCCACCATATTTGAACCCATCAGACTCGATTTTGATGACGTATTTACCCGGAAGTAAGCTGCTGGTTCCCTCGACAAAAAAGCAACGGGATTTCTCCATAGGATTTTGGAAAATAGCTGGAAATAACGTCTGTGGAAAACAAACCTGTTCAGCCGGATAATCTCCACATGTCTACTGTACTTTTATCATTTTCGAATCATAAATCTAATCGCAGGAGCAAAATGCTAACGTTATGCTATAAAGCAGTGGTTCTCAACTGGTGGGTCGCAACCCAAAAGTGGGTCGTGGACCCGTTTCTAGTGGGTCGCAGATGCGTGAGTTAAAAAAAAAAAAAAACAGAAAAAGAAATTCCTTTTTTTTTTTTTTGGGAGAAAAAGTCAAACTTTTATTTTGAAGGCCCGATGTTCTAACGCTGTGCGTGCAGTCGGCGTTGGACTGAAAGTACCGGAGACCATAAACGGTTTTGAAAACTTCTGTCACGTAGTGATCATCTTCTCAATAAAATATCTTTGCTGAGGTTTTTTCGAGTCTTCTGGCCAATCAGAATCAAGATTGTTGCCGGAAGTCCCCACGGAGAATAGAACGGTAGAACTCTTCTTTATACATCCATGGGTACAACTTCAGATATAAATGAAACATAATGAAATATGACCCCCGGTGTGATGATTGACAGGTCACAGAACAATGGGAGCTATCTACCCTTACCCACAATTTAAAGTAAGTCACACAGACTATCTCCTCTTTGCTCTTCTCTCTGTGAGGAGCAGCAAGATGTCAGAACAAAGTGAAAAACAAACAATGGCATCAAATATTTTTAATACATCAAGGATCGCGATCTAATGACTAAGGAAAAAGTGGGTCCCGAGGCCTGACCAGTTGAGAACCACTGCTTTAAAGGAACTACAGCCGAGTCCAACAGCACGACTTCAACGTCACGCCAACTTCAGATCCATATTCAAACACACAGATTCTAGATGGAACGAGTTGAAGCGTTTGTTTGAACAGTCTGCAGGAGGCAGGGACTTGCTCTCAAGCAGAACAGAAACTAACTTAGAGGAGTGTTTACGTGTTCGGCGTAATGACGTACAACGGCCTCCATGACTTCTGTAGTCCTATTCAGCCACTTGGTAACAACCATCGTTTCTCAGACATGTCCACTCTTCAGAAATCACCAGTGTGGTCACTGCTGATGATTTAATGTAGAACAAAACGTGATCCGTCTCTTAAATGTGTCTCAACCACAGGCCTGATTTCCAGATATTCTCCTAAATCCTACGGAGAGATCCCATTGGCTCTGAGACGAGGGAACAGGAAGTGGAGAAATGCTGACTCACTTCCTGGTTTTAGGACTCGTCACTGCACCACTCTATGATTAATGTCATTAACAGCTAATTTCACATTTCCTAATACTTTGAGAACAAACCTACTAAATTAGTGATATTTGCACACAATGAATTGTTGGTACATTTAGATTGTATTCCTGTAATGAGCAGGATGTGGACATTAATCTATATATTTTGTCATAGCATATCAGATATTCAGTTTTAACATAAATTCTTTCATGTTAAGTGGACTTCACTTTTGTCAACTTGTAGTTAATCTAACGTTTTTTGTTTTTAGTTAACTTATTGCTCTCGGTTGATTTCCCTCACCCCCAAAAAAATGACTCCAAAAGATCTTGAAAGTCCGAGGCTCCTTGAATCCATCATTGAGATTGAGGATTTTTTATAGTATTTGGAACTTTAGATATGTCAAAATGTTGGTAATCAGATGTATGACTATCTTTAGACGTATAACATATACGGTACAACACTACGACTTGAAGGTAAACAACATTAACATATATAACAATTTAAACGTTATTACTTGAAGTAATGTCAGTGTCTCAAGGCAGTGGTTTGACGGCGGTGCAGTTTTAAAAACATTTCCTTGTTATTTATTTAGTCTCCTTGGTTTAATATCCCCCAAAAAAACAACTCATCAATGCACAACTCTTTCCAAAAGTTCTCCAATGTCAGAGTATCCTTGAATGCATCATCGAGATAATCTGGTCCTTTCTTGTGTTTAGAAGTCAGAAATCTCTGATGTCAAAGTGACTTTTGAACACACCAAGAGGGCGAGCGTTCAAAAACCTCCCGTCCTCCAAACTGCATGACCACATGATGATGACACCTCTGACAGACAACCAACGGAGGATATTATGAATTTGTATTATTCATGTCCTTTTACCCTCATCATCTAAACCGAGGCTTTGTTCTTCGCTGCGTTTGACATCGTACTTTTCACTTTCTGCCACGTGTTTAGAGTTAACTTTTCAGTCGTAAAACTCGACTCAAAGGACCAAACAACACCTGCAGCAATTTGCCGTGACTTAATTTCATTTGCATTGACGTCATTCAACAGAAAAGCTTGCCGTTAATTGAGTATTTATTTCAATTTTGTTTCATCAGAGAGAAATATGAGAAAAACACCCACATTTCAAACAGTGATTCCGCCCTGCAGGAAAACACCATAAGTTCTCCATTATTAGCTCCTTGAGGTCTAATTGTCCGCGGCGTCGCCTTATTTCAACATCATAAGTCTTTGATTATTGTTGCTAATTACGCTATTAGCACAATGGAGGGGAATAATTCGTCATAATCGCTCACATTTATCATAATTACCCAAGTTTACAGTCACCTACGCTTAATGTCATTTAGAGCGGCCAACGGCTGCTGCTGCTGCTGCTGCCCAAGGACAAAGTGTGTGTGTGTGTGTGTGTGTGTGTGTGTGTGTGTGTGTGTGTGTGTGTGTGTGTGTGTGTGTGTGTGTGTGTGTGTGTGTGTGTGTGTGTGTGTGTGTGTGTGTGTGTGTGTGTGTGTGTGTGTGTGTGTGTGTGTGTGTGTGTGTGTGTGTGTGTGTGTGTGTGTGTGTGTGTGTGTGTGTGTGTTCGGGGGGGTGAAGAAGCGTGTTTGTATTTGCATATGAAATGTCACTTGGACTACAGGACAGAAGGCAAAGGTCAGTTCTGGCAGGATGAACACACACACACACACACACACACACCACCACTAATATTTTTCAAGAGAAATGAAGTGTGTTTACGTTGCTCAGCGAGGTGAAATGACTGTTTTCCTACTGGAGATTGATGGCTTTGAGAATGTTAATTGAATTATCCGTATCCCTCTTAATTAATTTATTATATATGTATTTTCACGCATGTCACGTAACATTGGTTTAAAGGGGCGAACATTTTTTATATCAGTATTTAGTGACTCTACTGGGTGTATGTAATGTCTCCATGCTTTTATTTCTCATACTGCCTGTGCTGCAGCACCTCTTTTCACCCTCTGTCTGAAACCAGAGCCCAGTCTGCTCTGATTGGTTAGCTGGCCGGCTCTGTTGTGATTGGTCAACCTCTTAGAGATGTCCCGCGCCTTAGCCTATCACGTACAATGTGCTGGAGCATAAAAGGTACGAACACAAAACAAACCAGAATAACAGTAACAATGATAAAATTTAAAATTAAACAATAAACCACTGAAAGCAAATAAAAGCAACAGTTTGTTTCGAATGCTAAAACTTTTAGGGAGTTGGAGTTCATGTTCTCAGTGTCTCCTCTTTACTTCCTGTCAGAGTTCTGCCTGCAGCACAAAGCGCTTCTGTCTTTTTGTCCGACCCGCTAAATGATTTCCACCCAGCAGCTCCTCCACACTCCACGCTCACTCTCTGAGAATTAGTCACAATGGGTTTAGTAAAAAGTGCTCCAGTTAATTAAATCAGTGTCACGAGTGTGTTTTAAAGAAAAGCAATAAAACCACTTGAGGCAAACAAAGAACTTTTCAGGGGCGGAGGATTATTACTAAAACAAAATTATCCGTTTGGTTAAGTTTTATTAAACCGCCCGCCCGCCGCTCTAAATGAAATCTTTAGAGTACACAATGGCCAATCACAGGCTATTATTATTAGAGGTTTCTAATTAGGCTCCTTAACGAGGAAGGGCTGTTTACAATGGAGCTGCTCAGATAACGAGGACAGGACCACAAATACAGACTCAAATATCTGTCAGCGGCGATAACACGGGAACTTCCCAAGGTCCAAGACTCAACTTTTAATTTGTGGACAGGGTGTGTGTGTGTGTGTGTGTGTGTGTGTGTGTGTGTGTGTGTGTGTGTGTGTGTGTGTGTGTGTGTGTGTGTGTGTGTGTGTGTGTGTGTGTGTGTGTGTGTGTGTGTGTGTGTGTGTGTGTGTGTGTGTGTGTGTGTGTGTGTGTGTGTGTGTGTGTGTGTGTGTGTGTGTGTGTGTGTGTGTGTGTGTGTGTGTGTGTGCTTACCAAACTTAGTTCAAAGACAAGGAAGGTGTGTTAAACATGCCGTAGAGGTGTGTGTGGTGTTGTAAAATGACAAGTGTGTGTTTAAAGAAGTTGGAAAGGAAAGTGGGACGGAGGGGAAAGTAAAGAAAGCTCATTTAAAGACCGTTATTAGATGTGACATGAAGAAGAGATGGAGTGAATAGAAATTAAGCAAAATAAGAATCCTCTCTCTCGTCTCCTCTCTCCTCTCTCTCTTGTCTCCTCTCTCTCCTCTCTCCTCTCCCTCCTCTCTTTCCTCTCTCGGCTCCTCTCTCGTCTCCTCTCTCTCCTCTCTCGTCTCCTCTCTTCTCTCCACTCTCTCCTCTTTCCTCTCTCCTCTCCCCTCTCTCCTCTCTCCTCTCTTCTCTCCTCGCTCTCCTCTTTCCTCTCTCCTCTCTCGTCTCCTCTCTTGTCTCCTCTCTCGTCTCCTCTCTCTTCTCTCCTCTCTCTCCTCTTTCCTCTCTCCACTCTCCTCTCTTCTCTCCTCGCTCTCCTCTTTCCTCTCTCGTCTCCTCTCTCTCCTCTCTCGTCTCCTCTCTCCTCTCTCTCCTCTCTCTCCTCTCTCGTCTCCTCTTTCGTCTCTTCTCTCGTCTCCTCTCTCGTCTCCTCTCTCTCCTCTCTCCTCTCTTCTCTCCTCTCTCTCCTCTTTCCTCTCTCCTTTCTCCTCTCTCCTCTCTTCTCTCCTCGCTCTCCTCTTTCCTCTCTCGTCTCCTCTCTCTCCTCTCTCGTCTCCTCTCTCCTCTCTCTCCTCTCTCTCCTCTCTCGTCTCCTCTCTCGTCTCCTCTCTCATCTCCTCTCTCGTCTCCTCTCTCGTCTCCTCTCTCCTCTCTTCTCTCCTCTCTCTCCTCTCTCCTCTCCCCTCTCTCCTCTCCCCTCTCTCCTCTCTCCTCTCTGTAGAGTTGCACCATCCAGGTGCGGTGAACCTGCTACTTTAATCTATACAATTTTAAGGAATTTTTAGTTACTTTACATTTTTTAAATGTATTAACTTATGCATTATTTATTTATATTTTAAGTATATTCTTATTTCATCATTTATATATATATATATTTATTATTTTATTTATTGCATAATGAGTACTTTTATTCTTGGTGCTTTAAGTAGCCAATATTTTATGCGAATACTGTTGTGCTTTTATTTTACATTTTGAATGCACTTTGAAGTTTTACTTGTACCAACAACGTTGTGAAGTTGTATGCTCTGGTTATGATTATGAAGGTCTGCTCAGGTCCTCCATCAGTGGGGGATACATTAAACAGGAGGACTCAAAGGTAGCAAGTGTCAAGAAATAAAAAAAGAAATCAAACGAGGCAGATGGCAAGTTGTTGGAGGGGAAAGAAAGAAAGACTGAAAAGCGAGAAATGAAGGAATGATTTTAAAGCGCAGCCGAATGAAGGTAAAGAAAACAAAATAAAAAAAGAGAAACAGAGAGAAAGAGATGGATCAGAGAGTGAATGTCCTCAGGGCTGAAGTGCTGCTGGCAGACAGCACAGCAGGGAGAGGTTAAAGGTCACCGCTCTGCAGAGGTCACACACACAAACACACACACTACGCCTCAGTCTGCCTCGCAGCGATCTGACTGGTCACTCATCACTGCTGTCATGTGAAACCCCCGTGAATCGGTTCCTGTGTGAGGAACGTTGATATGGTTCTGGGAGAAATTCAACTTGTTACATTTCATAAAAGAAAACTGAGAAAAAGTGAATTGTTTTAAACCGATTCTTAAATGATTAGACTTCAATCTGAAAACAAATTCAGATGCCTCGTGATCGGCATGCTAGTATATCACTTACTTTACACAATTTAGTTGAATTCTGGATTCTGATTCGTTGTTTTCGACAATCCAGAGGTTGTTAATTCTTGCTAACAGACCGTTGCTAAGGAGAACAGACCGTTGCTAAGGAGGATCAAGAGACTATGTGCAGTCATATCAGTCCGCAGAAAGAAGTCCGGTAAATTTAACGTCTGAAAAATACATCTTTATATAAATATGGAGAGCATGAAATTCTTGGATATTTCATTTTTAAAATAAATTATTATTATGTGTTAAATGCCTATACGAAGCACTTTGACTTGCCTCTGTGTCTTAAAATGTGCTTTACAAATAAACTAGCTTTGATTCATGATGGCTAAACTGTAGAAGACAGACAGGAAGTAAACACTAAAGGGAACATCAGAAGAAGACAGACAGGAAGTAAACACTAAAGGGAACAGCAGAAGAAGACAGATGTGAAGTAAACACTAAAGGGAACAGCAGAAGAAGACAGACAGGAAGTAAACAATAAAGGGAACAGCAGAAAAAGACAGACAGGAAGTAAACACTAAAGGGAACAGCAGAAGAAGACAGACAGGAAGTAAACAATAAAGGGAACAGCAGAAGAAGACAGACAGGAAGTAAACACGAAAGTGAACAGCAGAAGAAGACAGACGTGAAGTAAACAATAAAGGGAACAGCAGAAGAAGACAGACAGGAAGTAAACACTAAAGGGAACAGCAGAAGAGGACAGAGAGGAAGTAAACACTAAAGGGAACAGCAGAAGAAGACAGACAGGAAGTAAACACTAAAGGGAACAGCAGAAGAAGACAGACGTTAAGTAAACAATAAAGGGAACAGCAGAAGAAGACAGACTGGAAGTAAACACTAAAGGGAACAGCAGAAGAAGACAGACAGGAAGTAAACACTATAGGGAACAGCAGAAGAAGACAGACAGGAAGTAAAAACTAAAAGGGAACAACAGAAGAAGACAGACAGGAAGTAAACACTATAGGGAACAGCCAAAGAAGACAGACAGAAAGTAAACACCAAAGGGAACAACAGAAGAAGACAGACAGGAAGTAAACACCAAAGGGAACAGCAGAAGAAGACTGACAGGAAGTAAACACTAAAGGGAACAGCAGAAGAAGACAGAGAGGAAGTAAACACTAAAGGGAACAGCAGAAGAAGACACAGAGGAAGTAAACACTAAATGGAACAGCAGAAGAAGACAGACAGGAAGTAAACACCAAAGGGAACAGCAGAAAAAGACAGACAGGAAGTAAAAACTAAAGGGAACAAAAGAAGAAGACAGACAGGAAGTAAACACCAAATGGAACAGCAGAAGAAGACAGACAGGAAGTAGACTTGGACAGTTACAGGAAACCTTAAATGAATGATCTCTTATTGACGTACAGCAGATCTTGCCGTGTTTGTAACGCGATCTTCTTCAAACCGTCTGCAGAATGTGTTATCGTGTGAAAACGACACGTCTTCCTGTTTCATCTGATCGGAGACAATAAGTCGTAGTTTGTGTTCATCTGAAGCCTCTTCACAGACGTGTTTTCTGGAAGCAGTGATCAGCTCGATGAACACGCGTATATTCCTCCGCACGCCTTCCTCTGATTACGGATGCTAATCAGTTCAGTCCATCCATCTGTCCGCCTGGATTCAATTACAACAAACACACGCCGCTCTCTTATCCTCGCTCTCTGGTTCTTCCTTGTGTACTTCCCTTTCTTGTTGGGTCGTCTTTTATGTCGTTGTCATCTGGCCAGAGAGGGACAGAGAGAGGGAATAGAGACAGAAGGACTCTGAGACACAAAGAGAGGAGTGAGTTATGGAGATGGGAATCTAATTTAACAAAGAGTGGAGGTGTTGATGAAAGGAGATGGACTCATTCAAGTTTCAAATCAAACTGCAGACATTTGTTTAACATATATAGAGATTGAAATGTGTTGAGTCGAAGAAACATCTGGTGGCGACGGACTCCGGTTACAATATTTGTTTATTTTAGACTCATCTGACCAGTTGGCGCTTGACTTGTTCTGGCTGCTTAAACTAATAATGGCCACTTTTAGGCCACTATGTTCGTGTAAAGTCCTGGTTTTAACGAGCTAAATTACATTTCATATTCAACTCACACATGAGAAGTGTTGCTCATGATGCTCCCCCTGACCAATGGGAATTGAAGGCCTCCTTCCAAGATGGCCTCCCATTTATTCCAGTTAATCCAACATTTTGGGAAACAAGTCTATCTAATAATCCAGGATATGATCGTGGTGTTTTTTGAACACTGACAAGGCTTATTTTTGTCAGGAAAATAATTACAATTACGTGTTACAGTAGGCTGTTATGCTACGTTCACACCGGACGCGATGCGAATACTCCCTTCGCTCTAATCGCTCGAGTTTCACCGCGGCTGGCAGCCGTGTTTACTCGCATCATTCAAACCAGACACGCTGGCTCGGGAGCTACAACTACAACAAAATGAACATATTTGACCGTGATTTAATTGTAATACACGTTTCTAAATGCTTTACCAAGTCTGCAGACAGACGGCAGGCGAAAAACCTTTTAAAATGTGTGTTTTCTGAATGGAGATCGGGTCGACCAGGCTAAGCTAACGTTGTATATGCTAACTCCACACTCATAACAACGGCCTACAGACATAAATAAACCAGCGACTGTATTCTCCATGACACAGACAGTCTGTGGTTTGGACTTGTTTAACTTCTGTCTAGTTTCTGAACAGATATGAAGAGCTGTGAGCTCTGTGTGCTAACAGCTAATGGCTGATGTTTTCTGGTTGAACGTCAGTAACAGCAGGCTGAGATCCTCACCGCTGATTGGCTTCCGCGAGAACGCGTCACGTGAATTTGACGCTCGAGTTGAAAAAATTGAACTTTCGCGTTTGACGCGGCACAGTTCAATCGCCTCAATCGCGTGATTCGTGCCGCGTCCACCGCTTCATGCGCGCCGTCGGAGCTAATTTTCGCCTGTCCGTGTCTCTGCATTGACTTTACATGTAATCGCGCCACCCCCAAACATCGCATCGCGTCTGGTGTGAACGCAGCATTAGACCTAATGCTCAGAAATGTATATAGATGAAGAAAGTTGTGTGTGGTCTGTTCTGTTGTTCAGATGTATTGTGACTTTGATGAACTGAGGAGTGATTCCCCTGACTTTAATGTGTCTTCACTCTGCTGTAAAACTGCTCTGATGTTAGAAGCATCTGATCAGTGGATGCACTGCAGCGTCCAATCAGTGAGCGATACACAGTAAGGGGGCGGGGCGAGTCTCTGAGGATTTCACTGAAGGATGGTCTGGTGGTTCCTCGATCCTCGATCCTCCGGCACAAATAAGCGCCATGGGGACGCTCCTTAAGATGGCGCACAAAAACGATGGGTGCATCTCAGTCCGGTAAAATGGATTCCTTGCGTCCCTCACTTGCGTCCTTTCCCTGCGACTAGTCCCTCCCACCAGGGAAGCATGGAGAGATGCAAGGAAATCACGAGAAGCAGGGAAATGAGTTTTAAGAGCAATGGGACGTCCTTTCCTCCGGAGCATCACGTGAAGCGAAGTCCGTTTGTGATGACGCTGATGCTGCATCGTCCAATCAGTGAGCGATATACAGTAAGGGGGCGGGGCAAGTGTCTGAGGATTTCACTGAAGGATGGTCTGGTGGTTCCTCCGTTATCGCTCCTCGATCCTCGGTCCAACGGCAAAAATAAGGCCACTGGGACGCTACTCAAGATGGCGCAGACAAATCAACTTCCGGTGATACCGAGCCCGAGGAGCGAGGAAATAACAGAAGTGAGACGCACCCTATCTCTTTATAGTTCGAGCGAGGATCGAGGAGCGAGGAAATGACGATTAAGAGACTTGGCACGGACCCTTTGTCCGGCTTCCTTGAGCTCCTGCATTAGGATTGTTTTTGTAACATATGATAATACTGTTGGAAGTGTAATGAATAGACTTGGTGTTCTGAAACAGCCCTGCAGCCACATGTGTTTGAATAAGGCACAGATATATGGGCCAGTGTTGTAGGACTGATCTTCCCTGCTGGATCAGAACAGACAGAGAAACAGATATTAAAAAGACAGCACCTTGTTGTGTTTGTGTAAAAGCCGCCTCAGAGGAGCGAGTGTTGCCGAGTATTGGATTCAGTGTTTGTCCTGTGGTCCAGGAGTTTTCAGAGTAAATGCCACGAGAGAAGCTGCTGGACGCTGCGTTTAGGCAACTGCCGTCTCTGTGGGAAATCTGATATTTGTGCTGTTTGTTTATATTTGTTTGCTTGTTTTTGTTTTTTTCTATGTGGCATGTTGCGGACTAGTGTGTGCTGATGTGTATTGGTGAATGGATTTCATAATAAGACATATCTAAAGTAGTCTTATTTGATTTTGTTCGCCGCATGTTTCCCCTTTTTCCCGTCAGTAATTATCTCTCTGATTGAATGCCTTTTTTAACTCGGAGGCGTTCATTTTTAACGTAAGGGTAGAAAGGATTGAATAAGTGAACTCTAAAATCAAAGCATGGATATCAAAACAAGATCTTTCAACCCTAACGTCTTAAAATACTCATAACGCCACTTCCTTCTGTCTTATCATCAGAGCCTTTGCTGCTTGTTGAAGGCCGTATTTCTGTTATAGATTTGCATTCTCCAATTCAAAGCTTGTGACATCACTGTTACAACTGTTTTGACACGATAAGTGACCTGATGTGTGTCGTGGGCATTTAACACCAAATACATCTCTTTTTGTTTCAATTCTTTAAGTCTCTTTGTCTCAGAAACTCTACCTCCCTCCTCCCAATCTGTCCTTATGTACTCCTTTTCTCCCTCCA
>NC_136905.1:83781941-83784441 GCF_949606895.1 Notothenia rossii | reverse complement strand
TGAACATTTAAAACATTCAAATGTGTGAAGCGTAACAGTGCCAGATTTAGCTTTGAGCTCATTTCCATCCGCAGTCCCTCACATAACACATTTAAGAGAATTACACTTTACAAACAGCAAAAACAAAATACATGAAGTGCAAAAAGTTCAAAAGGGCAAGAGCAGCACACACAAGTATTTACCACATGGCAGTGCACTGTAGCAGCTACGACATAGAAGGTGCAAGACGAGATGCCCCTGTGTTAAAGGGCATTTAGCGGTGATTGCACGTCTGTTTGTTTTTCAACCATTCTCTGAGTTGACCTTTAAAAGCTTCGTCCCGACGGTTAAACAACTGAACTGCTGAAACAATTTCATAACATTCATCTGCTATTTAGTAATTATTGATCTATTATCTAATATATCATTCCAATAACTCGTATATAGACTCGTACTATTCCACTTTTTTCTTTTTTTAAAAACTATTTTTCTTTTTGTATAACTTTTAATATAATATACTTTAATATTATTTTAATGTTGTCTGCTTATCTGTGTTATTGTGTTGCATTGTTGGAGAAGCCAATTACTTGAACCTTGAAAACTATTGAGAGTGGGACAATCCCGTATCTCAGTTGGCTCAGACATTTTGTCCAAAAGTGGTACGTCTGCGGTGGACCTCACAGTCTCCTCTGGTTTCTGACTTAGTGCAGCGTCCAGTGTGTTTTCTGTGGATGAATTCCCCTAAGGGGGGGGGGGGGGCAGTCCATGTAAACATTTATAACAAAACCACATACTTTTAAAATACTTAAAATGGTCAAAACTCAAGAAATTGTGTTTCTCCAGGATGGTACAGAGGTGGTATGCATAAGGCTTTCTGTCAAACACCTGGATAGCTCTCTTGAACAGCTGTTCTCTGGGTTTCAGGTGTGTGGCTCAAGCAAACGAGCAGTTTGTCAAACAGTATTCAATGTGGGATAGAATCATACAGTGGAGGTATGACTTTGCAGCATTGACAGTTAAGAAAGGTCTGACTTGTTTAACATGTTGCAAGTTGAATTTAATGGTGTTGGATACTTTCTTAATATGTTTCTTAAAAGTCAAGTTTGAGTCCAGTATGACTCCAAGATACTTGAAGTGGGAGACTAGTCTATTTCTGCTCCGTTTAAAAACACATTGAATCCTTTGATTTTGACCGGTCGTTTACTGAACATCATGCTTACTGTTTTTTTTTACGTTTAACTGTAAGCAAATGTTGTTCAGCCTGTTGGTGAACCTTGTCCAAAGCCTTTGAGAGACAGGATGAGATCATTTCTGTCTTCTTCCCATGTACAAAGATGACCGCATGATGACGGCATACGCACATTCAACTCAGGACATACATTAGGCAAGTCATTAACGTACAGAGAAAACATTAATGGTCCGAGAATGGAGCCTTGTGGAACCCCAACAGGGTTCACAAGGTAGGGCGATTTGGCTCCGTTGACCAAAACACTGTTTTCTGTTCGATAAGTAAGACTTAAACAAATGTATCAAAACTGCCGGAGTACTCCACTCCATGCTGGAGCACTTGGTGGTCAACGGTGTCAAAAGCCGTCCTGAGATCAAGGAAGACAGCACCTACACCTGGGCTCGTGTCCAACATACATTATCTTCTGTTCTTCCTATGTTTTCTCCCACTCATCCTCTTATTCTCCTTCTCATTTTTTTCACTTTATTTGTCGCAGAACTTGTTCCCCCTCTTTTACGTCTTCACCTTTTATTCAACTTCTTTTCTTCCAATCTCTTACTCCTCCTCCATTGTTCATGATGTACCCAGTTTCTCTCTCCGCCTCATGACGTTTCTTTCACTTTCGATGTCCTCGACTCGTCTCACTTCTTTGCGTCTCCTCACTCTTATTCTTCTAGTCTGTCTTTTCTTTATCTGACTCTGTTCATCCCCCGTTTCTCTTTTCATCATGTTCTACACACACCCTCTGATACTCTTCCTCCTTCTCATCCTCCTCTTCCTCTTCCCTTCTTCATCTTTCTATCATGTTAACTTTCTCACTTCCAAAGCCATTCTTCTTCCTCTGTCTAACTCTCCTTCTCTCCTTCCCCTCTCCCCTGTGTCTGTCCTCCATCATTCACTTCTTTCTTGCAGAAATGGTTTAATTGCACACACACACACACACACACACACACACACACACACACACACACACACACACACACACACACGGGAGCATGCAGCCTTGGCGAGGAGGTGTTGATATAAAAGTGTGTGTGTTAAAAATGAAAGGGGGAGACTGGTGTTTGACAATGAAAGTGATCTGTGTGTGTGTGTGTGTGTGTGTGTGTGTGTGTGTGTGTGTGTGTGTGTGTGTGTGTGTGTGTGTGTGTGTGTGTGTGTGTGTGTGTGTGTGTGTGTGTGTGTGTGTGTGTGTGTGTGTGTGTGTGTGTGTGTGTGTGTGTGTGTGTGTGTGTGTGTGTGTGTGTGTGTGTGTGTGTGTGTGTGTGTGTGTGTGTGTGTTTCTGTTTCTGT
>NC_136905.1:83696941-83776941 GCF_949606895.1 Notothenia rossii | reverse complement strand
ATTGAGATGTTACAGCAGGCCTTAACCAGGTTCCTTAGGGATGAAAAACAACCTTGAAGATGTTGTAACGATATTACATGTTATATATTTTATCTATAGATGACAAAACAACAGAGTTTACAGATAAGAAAGACTTATTTTTGACCTAAATTAACAACATGGCAACACGTTAAAAGAAACAGGAAGTGCTTTTATTGTGTCGTTAAGGCAAATAAAAGCTAGTGTGTGTGCTCATGTGCGCGCATGTGTTTATGTTTGTGTGTGTGTGTGTGTGTGTGTGTGTGTGTGTGTGTGTGTGTGTGTGTGTGTGTGTGTGTGTTTATGTTTATGTTTATGTTTATGTGTGTGTGTCTGTCTGTCTGTCTGTCTGTCTGTCTGTCTGTCTGTCTGTCTGTCTGTCTGTCTGTCTGTCTGTCTGTCTGTCTGTCTGTCTGTCTGTCTGTCTGTCTGTCTGTCTGTCTGTCTGTCTGTCTGTCTGTCTGTCTGTCTGTCTGTCTGTCTGTCTGTCTGTCTGTCTGTCTGTCTGTCTGTCTGTCTGTCCGTCTGTCCGTCTGTCTGTCTGTCTGTCTGTCTGTCTGTCTGTCTGTCTGTATGTTTGTGTGTGTGTGTGTGTTTATGTTTGTGTGTGTCGTAAACCATGTTCCACCTGGCAGACTCAGATCATGCAAATCACAGCGGAGGCAGAGACGCACATAAATATTCATCCACATGCATGCATATATTACTACACACACACACACACACACACACACACACACACACACACACACACACACACACACACACTACTACAGTTAGTAGTTTTAAAGCCGAACCCAGAGGGGTAAGAAACCTCCTCCTCCTCCTCCTCCTCCTCCTCCTCAGTGACTCGCTGTGGAGTTACCCTTGAGCAAGGCACCTTAACTGATTGTTTCCACTTTGAGAAGCCATCCCTCGAGCAGTCAGGACAGGTGGTATCAGTGTGTAAGGACTTGAGTTGTGACATGGACTTTAGGAGCAGCTTACTCTGTTTCTAGGCCCTAGGTTCTTCTTTCGAGACTTGTGAAAAATCACTCATCAGTAACGGCCCGTCCACACAGCAGCGTTAAAGAAATCTTGAAAATCTTGGAGCTGGGCGTGTCTGAGAGCTTGGGGATTTTTTGCCAGCAACACGACCAACAACCAATCACATGAATCTCCCGCCCCCGACATACAAAGCAAAAAACCCCGGGGATTTTATGCGAGCAATATATATATATATATAAACTCCCCAAACAGTTTCACCCACTGTCTATGCCGCCTCCCTCCATGCCTGGTTCCTCCGGTTTGTATCCCGGTAAATAGTTCTGGTCGTAAAGAACCGGGTGATTTGCTACCTTAATTTCTCGTTTGGAATATGAGGAAATGAACTGCGGTCTGGCTCTCCCAGCTTGCACGCGGTTTGATTGGCTAGAGCTTGTTCTGTCAGATTTGCATAAACAGGATTTGATTGGCTGACGCTTCCAGCTCAGCTTCAAAAGTTGAACATTGCTCAACTTTTGAATCCTGGAAATCCTGGAAATCTTCGCTTTGCTTCCCCACAATGCAGTTCGGCGAAAAGCGAGGCAACGTGACGTCACCCCCATTCAAAGTGAGTGGGCAGAGAAGCGTTGGAAGATTTTTTAACGCTGCTGTGTAGACGGGCCGTAACAGTAAGAAGTAATACATTCCTGCTTTGTGACAACACTGACATATCAAATAATATAATAAGCGCTGATTCCAGCTTGCCATGAACATCAACCTGGGCCCTATATATCTGCAAAGCCCCCTGAGACGAATGTATTTTGAGATATTGTGCTATATAAATCAAACTTGATTTAACTTGGTTTCCCTTCCTCCATTTTTTGGTGATCCACGTGACACGGGATAAAGAACATTATTATTGGACCGTATCAATAAAACTTGATTTAATGTAATTCTGTTTTCCCTGTATGTTCTTTGCCTATCAGGTGATCCACGTGACGGGGCGTCTCCGGATCAGGATGGCGTTGACGCACAGCCGCTCGGTGCCCGTTCAGATTTTGGGGTTGGTGGTGGTGGCCCACGCTCTGCCCCCCCCCACCATCAACGAGGTGCGAATCGACTGTCAGATGTTCGTCACCCGAGTCAACCTCGACCTGAAGATCATCTACTGCGAGAACAGGTAGGAGGGGGGGGCTACGGAAAGCAAAAGAGGACAAAAAAGTAAAATCTCATTGTTTGTGGTTTTAGGCATATTTCACTTTTTTATTGGTTTTTCTGGCTGATTATTGCTTTGAAATTGGGACGTTTTTCTGATATTTCACAGCTTATTTAAATAACTAAAGATAATCTTTCTTGCTTTTTTTCATGATCTTGAAACGTTATGCTTTTTACGTGATCTTATATCATATAGACACATGTGTCAAACTCAAGGCCCGGGGGCCAAATCCGGCCCGTGGTGGATTTAATTTCGGCCCTCAGGATAATTTCTAATTCCTATTAGATCTGGCCCTCCGGTATATTGCACCTTCACTCCATCCTGAGGGTCTCCTCAGCTCAGAGCCTGAGCCCAAACATTGATGACCTTGCACCCAAGATGAGATGCCAAGTATCTGAGCTAGCATCACAGAGCAGCACACTGAGTTTAATGGATGTTTCCTTCTGCACTTTCTCTCTCACGACAACAGGGCATGTTTGGTTTCTCTTTGAGGGAAATAGTTTTGTTGAAGCTGTTGTTGGCCTGTGGGAAAATGTACTCATAAGAAATGACTCTGGAGAAGCTGCAGATAGAGCCATAAGAAATGAATCAACTGATTATTTAATGTTTAATGTTGTTTTTATAGGCAATCATTTAAGCTTTGTTAGTTCCAGGTTTAATATGTGCAATAAGTTCATTTCAATAAGTTCTGCAATAAACATTGAACCAGTCCGGCCCTCCACTAGTACCCATTTTTTAATGTTGGCCCACTGTGTGTTTGAATTTGACCCCCCATTGTTGGCTACGAACACCCGGTTGCAAATAGCATCTGTTTTCATGTTTTTAAAGCTTTTCTTAGAGTTTTTTATTTGTAATCTCTCTGAAAAACTACGGTTAAGTTTGCTAGTCTTTCTATACAGAGCCACAGTGACGCGTCCTGAAACCCGGAAGTAAGCTGCGCATGGGTTCCTTCGACAAAAAAGCATTCTCCATAGGATTTTGTAAAATAGCTGGAAATGAGGTCTGTGGTTGAAAGACATTTAAGAGACGGATCACGTTTTGTTCAGTCGGATAATATCCACATGTCTTTTATAATTTTCTAATCGTAAATCTAATCGATAGATTTATGATCGATAGATTTATGATAGGAACCCATCCGCAGCTTACTTCCGGGTTTTAGGACGCGTCACTCTGGCACTCTATTGGGCTTCACAGCTTATTTAAATAATTAAAGATATCTTTCTTGCTTTTTTCCTGATCTTGACACAATCTTTTTCTATCCACAAAATTTAAATCTGAAGAAATATTTAGTTTTTTCTCATATATAAGAGAACGTTGTGATCTTTATTAAAATTATTTATATAAAAGTATTTGTATAATAAATGTAAGAAATGTTGAAATATGTTAGAGCTCATAAAGCACGTTTTCATTTTCATTTTCTTTATAATAAATAAATAAAGGAAACAAACACATCCTTCCACATCTTGGATTTTATATAAAATCTATTTTAAAAAGCCATTAAAAAGTCCCCATGTCTTTCTGCCAACTATAAAATTATCTTTTCTTCTGATGCATCTCTGAAATACGTTTGCCTTCATGTCTTTTACATATATTTGTGTCGAGAAACCGGTCTTTAATATCCCGTTTTTGAGCATCAGTGTCAAACATGAAACTCAATTCCACCGTTTCTGTATTCCTGCTTCATTCTTGCCGTTCTGGGGAGAGAAAGGACTCGTCTTTCTTGTCGGAGCTTCTTATTCATGAGGACGTCTGACCCAATCCTGGCTGGTTTAACAGTGAAATGTGCTGCTGATGGATCTAGCTCCTTCTCTCTGTCCAGATAAAGCAGATAGGCATCAGGATCTCTCAGGAGTTAACCGTCCGACCGCTGCAGATTCATATCAGACAGGAAAAGAAAAAAATAACTCATTTTTTATTATAAAAAGAGAGGAAGAAGAAAAATGATTGCTTTTTTTGTTGGCTGGAAAAAGGGACACAATGCGAGGCAGATGATGATATTCAACAGAAAAGCATCTCGGCGCAGAACAGACAAGCTCCCATTACAGCCCCATTTTGAGTTTCTAAGAGAATGAGAAAATGGGAGGATGTTTTTTTTATAAGAACAGAGTGTGCTGTTATCTGCCTGCCAGACATTAGTCTCTCCCCGGAAACCCCGCAGAATGATAGCGGGGGAAATTGTTCCGTCTATCCTGTGGCGAATTTGTTCAAATTAAACCTTTTTAAAGCTAATGTGTGTTACCTCGTACAACAGACAGAGGGGCTTCAATGTCTGCTGTTGAGTTATTAGCTTTTAATTCTTCTTCTTCTTCCCTGAATCTGTCTTCTTAATCGTTGAGTACCAGAGAGAGAGAGAGAGGGAGAGGGGGGGGGGGGTGTAACTGTCCTGGGGTGACAAGTGTAATAGTTTAAAGATTCACAACATTTTGACTTTGCACAGGAGCTCGTCCAGTACAAAAGAAATCTACACACAAAACAAAAAAAAGCATATTAGCATATATTAATAAAATCGTGGTCAGTTGCATTTTTTCCTTCATTTTAAACCCATCCTATAAAGGATGTAAATAGTAACATTGATCTATGGACACCCGGGTGCAAATAGCATCTTTAGCTACGGACACCCGTTAGCTACAGACACCCTGGTACAAATAGCATCTTTAGCTACCAACACCCGAGTGCAAATAGCATCTTTAGCTACGGACACCCGGGTATAAATAGCATCTTTAGCTACGGACACCCGTTAGCTACAGACACCCGGGTGCAAATAGCATCTTTAGCTACGGACACCCGGGTATAAATAGCATCTTTAGCTACGGACACCCGTTAGCTACAGACACCCGGGTGCAAATAGCATCTTTAGCTACGGACACCCGGGTACAAATAGCATATTTAGCTACGGACACCCGTTAGCTACAGACACCCGGGTGCAAATAGCATCTTTAGCTACGGACACCCGGGTACAAATAGCATATTTAGCTACGGACACCCGTTAGCTACAGACACCCGGGTGCAAATAGCATCTTTAGCTACGGACACCCGGGTACAAATAGCATATTTAGCTACGGACACCCGTTAGCTACGGACACCCGGGTACAAATAGCATATTTAGCTACGGACACCCGTTAGCTACGGACACCCGGGTGCAAATAGCATCTTTAGCTACGGACACCCGGGTGCAAATAGCATCTTTAGCTACGGACACCCGTTAGCTACAGACACCCGGGTACAAATAGCATCTTTAGCTACGGACACCCGGGTATAAATAGCATCTTTAGCTACGGACACCCGGGTGCAAATAGCATCTTTAGCTACGGACACCCGGGTGCAAATAGCATCTTTAGCTACGGACACCCGTTAGCTACAGACACCCGGGTACAAATAGCATCTTTAGCTACGGACACCCGTTAGCTACAGACACCCGGGTACAAATAGCATCTTTAGCTACGGACACCCGTTAGCTACGGACACCCGGGTATAAATAGCATCTTTAGCTACGGACACCCGTTAGCTACAGACACCCGGGTACAAATAGCATCTTTAGCTACGGACACCCGGGTGCAAATAGCATCTTTAGCTACGGACACCCGGGTGCAAATAGCATCTTTAGCTACGGAAACGCGGGTAGAAATAGCATCTTTAGCTATGGACACCCGTTAGCTACAGACACCCGGGTGCAAATAGCATCTTTAGCTACGGACACCCGGGTGCAAATAGCATCTTTAGCTACGGACACCCGGGTGTAAATAGCATCTTTAGCTACGGACACCCGGGTGCAAATAGCATCTTTAGCTACGGACACCCGGGTGCAAATAGCATCTTTAGCTACGGACACCCGGGTGTAAATAGCATCTTTAGCTACAGACACCCGGGTGCAAATAGCATCTTTAGCTATGGACACCCGTTAGCTACAGACACCCGGGTACAAATAGCATCTTTAGCTACCAACACCCTGGTGCAAATAACATCTTTAGCTACGGACACCCAGGTAGAAATAGCATCTTTAGCTACGGACACCCGTTAGCTACAGACACCCGGGTAGAAATAGCATCTTTAGCTACGGACACCCGTTAGCTACAGACACCCAGGTAGAAATAGCATCTTTAACTATGGACACCCTTTAGCTACAGACACCCGGGTGCAAATAGCATCTTCAGCTACGGACACCCGGGTGTAAATAGCAGCTTTAGCCACGGACACCCGGGTGCAAATACAATAGCATCTCTCTATATTCAATCATATTATAAAAGCTTTTCTTAGAGTTTATGTCTGTATCCCTCTGGATGATCTAAAGTTAAGTGTCATAGTCTTTCTTTTGAAGAAGCTTTCTTCAAAAGGTCAACACTGGTGTGAGTTATTGTGTTTTCATGGAGCAAAAACGCAAGACCTGCTCTGTCATTGAATTTCAGGCACACTTTTTGTATTATTCTCATTTGAACACTTTTCCGTGTGTATTAATGCAGATATTGTGTGTTGTGTTTCAGGATCAGCGACTACATGGACCTGACTGCGGTGGACATTGTGGGGAAGAGGTGTTACCAGTTAATTCATGCTGAGGACGTGGAGGGAATCAGACAGTGTCACCTGGACCGTGAGTACCGTCACATGACTGAATACTCTGCTCTGATTGGATTAGTCAACATATAACAACGGAACCTCGGGCCGTTTCTCAATCGCGAGGATGCTTGCTTGGTAGCACATGTCTTCGAGTCACTTCCTTCAGAAGCTAGGCAAGAATCCTTCCTGGCATTCGGAGAGCGAAGAGTGAAACAGGCTAGCAAGTGTGCAGGTGTGCGTCATATGAGAGGCCCCGCCTTACATTTTCCGCCACAGATTTGGGGAAATTGGTCCGTGCACAAAGCATTGTGGGGATTTTAAGGACGCAAAGTCTACCCATGTGCAGCCTCGAAATTACCCCCAAACCAAGGACGTGGCCTCGGTGGAATTCCAAGTATGCTGGAGATTGGAACAGTCCTTCAGCGGCACTCGATGACGTAGCATCCTTGAAATATTGGCTTGGAAGCCAGTTTCCTCGAGATTGAGAAACGGCCTCAGTGACTGCAAGACAACTTTGAAATCTGGACAAAAGTTTTCTCTCATTCGTTTTGTCAGGTGTTATAGACCTATTATCAATGGGCAGAACTGGAAATAGCTTTTGCTAAAAGTATTGGCAAAGATGGGATATTTAGCATGTGCTTTATGTAAACAGATGAGTAATCCTTGTTGTGTTTTATGACAAATATCCTAATGTTGCCAATCGTTTTTAAAACAAATTCAAATTCTGCCCGAATTCCTGTTTCTGGTTTTTACGGTAGAACTTGAAATAGTTTTTGCTAAAAGTCTTGGCAATGTTTGGCTATTCAGCAAATAAAAAGGGGTATTACTTGTTGTGTTTCGTGCTCAATAAACAAACGTTGTCAGCGGGCAGAACTGGAAATAGTTTTGCTAAAGGTATTGCCAACAATTTGATATTTAGCATGTGCTTTATGCAAACAAATGAGTGTAGTGCTTGTGTTGTTTCATGCTTAATATCCAAACTTCTCTAATGCTTATCGCAGACCTTTCAGAGTTCTGGGGAAAAGGTACGTCTCCTTAGTTTTCTCAGGTTTTCTGGAAGAACTCGAAATATATTTTGCTAAATATATTGGCAACGTTTGGATATTTAGCTTGCAATTTAGGCGACCATACGAGCGTACTATTTGCTGTATTTCATGCTTGATATAAACATACTGCCAATTACTTTTAGCAAGATACATTTGAGTTCTTTCCAAAAAGGTTCTGTCTCTTTAGTTGTATCTGGTCGTTTTTTTTTATCGTCGTCAGCGAGCAGAACCTGGAAAATTGCTTTTCTAAAAGTATTGCCAGCTTTTGTGATATTTAGGCACATTTTTTGCAAACAAATAAGCATAACACTTCTTCTATTTCATGCTAAATATCGAAACAGTTCAAGTTCTGTCCGCGGACACTGCTACCATAAGACCTGACATAACAAAAAAAGTCACACACTTCCCCAGAATAAAAGGAAACCGTAAAGCTCCCTAAAACTTTTTCAATTACCTTCCCCAAAAGTTCCTGAGCTCGGAACATCCAGAGTGGCAATCAGGAAGTGACTCTACGGTGGCCCGGCGGGGTCAAACGGAGCGAGGAGGAGAAGGTTAGGATGTGTAAAACACGGGGAGGGAAAAAGGAAGTGAAATATGGAGGGGATTATTCGTCTCTGTCGCTCTGAGGTCAGGCCGCCAGACGTTTAAATGACTTGGTTTTAGTCGAGCGTAGTCTAATACAGAACCTCCGCTCACCCCGGCTGCTCCTTCTATTCCTCCTCTTTCAGAATTAATTTCCTCTCAGGAAGGGGGGCTTTCAGAAAAGTGACGCTGGAGGTCTTTTTTCTCTCATCATTCCCTCAGATTGTTCTGAAATCGTCTTTCTGCGGGGCGGCTTCATGAACTCGCTGCTGATTGTGTGGAAGCTGATTTCAGAGTCAATGATTCTCAACTTCTTCAGCAGCTTTCTGTATAATTGGATAATGCCAAATTTGGTTTGTCTCGTGTCAGTGATGTGTTTCAGGAAGGCTTTGGTTTGGACATTAAGCAGGTGTCTCTATTCCTGTTACGTCTCTATGGGTTAGGTATCTTCTGGGAGATCATTTCAGATCAGCAACTCATTTAGTCCGTTGAAGTATCTGACTGATCGTTTGGACGGGTTAGAACAAAGAGACTATTTTCAAGCCACCCACTTGTTCTACTCTTTATTCTTCCCTTTAGAAAGTAAACTTGTTCCCCTCTCACCTCTGTTTTGTTCTATTCTTGGGTCATGCAGCTTGATCTACCTGCAGATCTTATGCTCAAGGTGAAATCCTTCTTCAAGGTTTAAATATTTGGGCCATTTTCATTCTTCTGTCTTTTGTTCTTTGAGGTTTGTTGTCAGTATGCAGTAGCGTTGACCTACCGTGTCCATGAAGCTGAGAGTAGTTATTGTGGGGGCTCAGAGAGACACAGGGAGAGCTGGAGCTTTGATGGCAAACACTGACGGTTTATTTGGGGCTTCGGCCGGAGACATGTCAAAGAGTCAGAGGTTCTGACTTCACGGGAGAGTTGCCACGTCAATTCTGAAGAACTCACCCCAGACCCATGTGTTTAGTTCAGAGAGAATAATCAACATGCTGCATAACAAGATAGAATCCTAACACCTCTACCAGCTGACGCCAACAGGCAGGAGCAGGGAGACGAAACACTGAGAGCACAGCAGCCACGCTTACAGGTGCGTGTGCTCAGTCAGGACAGAACTGATGAACTAGGTCAAAGTTATGGGCCTTGGAAAATATTTCCCCAACAGTTATCGATGTTCATTTGAGTCACAGAGATTTAGCATTGAAATCCATACGCCCCAATTCTTCAATTCTGACCTAAAAACTCCCCAGAACCTCCGAATAAGTCTTGCCTCATAAAGTTGTGGTGCTAACCGCGTAAATAAAATCAACGACGAGAAGTCATCCGGGTCTTGTCATTCTCAAAGGACAAAGAACTGCCAACAGAAGGTCAGAAAGAAAACTGTAACTGATGTGAGGCTCTTGTTCGACCAATCAGCACCGTTCTGTACTGAATACTCATATACCAACATCATTCAAGTTTAGCCGCAGGTACATACACTTTTCAAGGCTTAAAAACTGAAATTGGAAACAGCTTCCCGTCTGAAAAGTTCCCATGTTCACATAAAGTTGTTATTGCAAAGTGCGGTCCTAGTTATGTCTTGAATTGTCTGAATTTCCCAAAGAAAACTCTACGTTGTTGTCCAACAAACGCAGAAGTTCAGGAGAGAAGAAAGCCCTTTTCTGTCTCTGCGGGCTCTGATTTCTTTCTGGGATTTATTTCCACGTCTGACTCCGTTCCCCCGCTGCTGCCGGAGTCGGATAGTTAGGGGAATCGATCAAGGTGTGTTTTAGAGGGATAGCCTGTTCTCGCTACAGGGATCTACATTTTAAAAGGCTTCTTTTTAAGTGGAGGACGAGGCGTGATCCCTCTCTGTGAAGAAGCGTCGCTCTCTAAGTCTCTATCATTACCTGCTGACAGCCGTCTTAGCTCGGGTCAGATCTCAAAGTCAATCTGTCCTCGTTTCCACTGCGAGAACACAGAGAAAGAGAAAAGCCAGAGAGAGAGGGTGAAGTTGCCTTCTCACAAAGAGAGGGAGGCAACCAAGAAGGAGCGATTTAAAGGCAGAGAAATACTTGGCAAAAGAGATGGAGTTTTTTTTTTTTTTTTAAAGAAAGGCAGAGAAATGGGAACGAGTGATTTGCAGATAGAGGACTGAATGCTCATCGTCTGCAGGAGAGAGGAATAGAAAGAGGCAGAAGAGAATGAGAAACAGGTAAGAGAAATACAGACTTCAGGTGCTGCTCTTTCTGGACAGAAAAGGAGGAAACACTTGCGAAAAGCAGAGGATATGTGAGGACACAGAAGAAAAGAAATGAAGGATACAGACTTAGAAAGAATACTTGTCTCGAGTTGGAGACAAATAGATATTGTTTGATTCCAAAGGAGGGGAAATGTACTTTACGATAAAAACCAATGAAGCATAAAAAAAAAAAACTATTTGTTTTTCTGCCATCAAGTAATTTACACTTTGGAAATGCGTCCAATCATATCCATAGACTTCTGGGGAGGGGTGATGCGTTCAAATACCACCTTGTAAGCAGACTAATAAGAGAGGGTTAGTGGGTATATACTTGGTATTTCTTTACAAATATAAGCAAAGATGTGGCACGCCTGGTTCAAACACTGTACCATCAGTCAGGTGAGAAACAATGGAGGCCTAACCCAACAGCTTTTTTGCTAATTTCTACGTAAAGTATATTTAATAGTTGCTCAAAAAAACATGAACTTGCTAAGATTTAAGGTCATTTAGGTTTCTTGAAGATGCTGGAAAACATGCTTTGGGAAGTATCCGGGAAGTATCCGGGAAGTGTCCGGGAAGTATCCGGGAAGTATCCGGGAAATATCCGGGAAGTATCCGGGAACTGTCCGGGAAGTGTCCGGGAAGTGTCCGGGAAGTATCCGGGAAGTGTCCGGGAAGTATCCGGGAAGTATCCGGGAAGTGTCCGGGAAGTATCCGGGAAGTGTCCGGGAAGTGTCCGGGAAGTGTCCGGGAAGTGTCCGGGAAGTGTCCGGGAACTGGAGACCTGTCAAAAGAAGTGGTTTCCATAAAACCTCACACAGCCTAAAAAAAAGGATTCAACTAGCTTTTCAAACACGCAGTTTTAAGTTTGGTCCGAAATGTTAGAATGAATATGAGCAAAAGTAAGAAAAAAACGGAAATATAGACAGTTAGGAGAGAGAAGGTAGAAATATGATGTACCTGTTCACAATGAAAGCAAGAAAACACAAGAAAAAGAAGACATTACAGAAGAGAATGCACTCTGCTTTCACGAGGAGATGTTCCACTTTGGTTTGTAGGGAGAGAGGAAGGACACGAAGAAGGACACAAGGGAGAAAGTCTTTAAAATAAAAAAGGAGATGTTCCCTTTTTAGAGAGCGGAGGACAAAGGGGAGTAACGTTTGTTTGGGTAAAACACGGAGGAAAAGTACAAAAAAGAGAAAGACTTTGTGACACATAGAGTTTAAAGAGTGAGAATTACCAACGAAGAAGACGACAGGAAAGAGAAACAGAACGTTCTGGTGAGAGACGATCGAGAGGCATTCAAATACAATGGGAGAAAACAAAGAGAGAGAAAGAGACTATAGCACAAAAGTGAAAGCTCGATGGATTTAAGCCTGCAGGCGTTTCAGCAGAGCTCGTCTCTGAGGACTAACAGTGCCTTTAATGAATCCACACACACACACACACACACACACACACACACACACACCCACACACACACAAACACACACACACACACACACACTCACACTCACACTCACACTCACACTCACACACACACACACACACACACACACTGAAAGGCAGTTTTATCTGTCTATAGACAAAACACACACCTGTGAAAACTATCCACACAGGTACATAAGTAAAACACCAATTTTTGTTTGAAAAAGTCTGTCGAGATGAGCGGTAAACACGGACAACCTCAATGACATAAAAACAAAACACACACACACACATACATACACACACACACACACACACACACACACACACACACACACTCACATTCAGACACACACACACACACACACACACACACATACATACACTCACACACACACACACATACATACACTCACACACACACACACACACACACACACACACACACAGTGACCGAAACATCAACGGCTGACTTTCACTGACTTTGCTATAATTTCCCAAGAACATAACACGGCCCCTTTAAATAAGAGTTCATCTCAAAATGTATTAATTTAGAAAGACTCTGTTGCCCCCGCTCTACGGGTTTTAAACATGTGGAAACTTTTCCGATTGCTACTCAAACATTTTGTTGAGAAAATGCATTTTTTGTTCTTTCGTGCTCAGACTTTTTGACAGTTCTGCAGTTGGCCAGTAGAGGGCGACAGAGCCACCATCTGCACATTAAATACCTTCTTCTTTTCTTTTCTTGCAAAATAGAAACGGCTTCATCCCTCAATCCTTGGGCAGACAGAAAGGACGTTACCTCCACATTAATGTGACGCACAGACAGGGTCAATGATATCTAAAAGGTGGACATGGCTTAAGAGGACATTTATGAGAAGGAAAGAGAGGTGTGAAGGGAACGGATGGAGGTAAACAAAGAGGGAAAGAAGTGGAACAATACATTCTTCTCTTTTTGTTTTTTTTTGCGAATCAGACATGTCTTGCTTCCTCAATCCTTAGGCGGACAGAAAGGACGTGTCCATCATTTCCCAGACGTAAATTACCTCCACATTAATGTGACGCGTGCACGGGGCACATGAGGTGAAGATATCTGAAAGGTGGACAAGAGTAAAGAGGAGAATCAGCAAATTTGACAGAAGTAAAGAGATGGAGACATTGTGACATTGACTGAGAGAGAGAGAGAGAGAGAGAGAGAAAGAGAGAGCGACGGAGGGAGAGAAAGTGAGGTAAGAGAGAGGCTTTAAAAGGGAATATGACTCCTTTAATCTGTCGCTCTCTCTCCTTTGCCTCGGGCGAGCCTCCAGCACTCATTCTCTCTCTTTCTCTCTCTTCCTCTCCTCTCCTTCATTAGTGGGCGATCAAAGAGCGGCTGATTTAATGGACGAGTAAGAGGAGAGGGTAAAACACATAAAAACCTCACCTGTAAGACAGAGGGAGAGAGAGGAGGGAGAGAGAGGAGGGAGAGAGAGGAGGATAAACAGACGGATAGAAAAAGGAAGAAATCAGCTTTTCTGAAGAGGCCCTATTATGCTTTTTGGGGTTTTCCATTTTGAGTAGTGTTACTGATACACACCTGAACATCAGCAGGAGAGGACTCTTTAAAGTAGAGACACTACATACTGATATACACCTGAACATCAGCAGGAGAGGACTCTTTAAAGTAGAGACACTACATACTGATATACACCTGAACATCAGCAGGAGAGGACTCTTTAAAGTAGAGACACTACATACTGATATACACCTGAACATCATCAGGAGAGGACTCTTTAAAGTAGAGACACTACATACTGATATACACCTGAACATCAGCAGGAGAGGACTCTTTAAAGTAGAGACACTACATACTGATATACACCTGTACATCAGCAGGAGAGGACTCTTATACTGATACACACCTGAACATCAGCAGGAGAGGACTCTTTAAAGTAGAGACACTACATACTGATATACACCTGAACATCAGCAGGAGAGGACTCTTTAAAGTAGAGACACTACATACTGATATACACCTGAACATCAGCAAGATAGGACTCTTTAAAGTAGAGACAGTACATACTGATATACACCTGAACATCAGCAGGAGAGGACTCTTTAAAGTAGAGACACTACATACTGATATACACCTGAACATCAGCAAGAGAGGACTCTTTAAAGTAGAGACACTACATACTGATATACACCTGAACATCAGCAGGAGAGGACTCTTTAAAGTAGAGACACTACATACTGATATACACCTGAACATCAGCAGGAGAGGACTCTTTAAAGTAGAGACACTACATACTGATATACACCTGAACATCAGCAGGAGAGGACTCTTTAAACGGTTTTCTTTGCATTTAGCATCTGTCAGTTTGTCATGTTACTTGATGTGGAAACATGATTGCAAGTTGGAGAGAGAAGTGTCCGTGTGAAAACATGTGAAGCTAAGTGCTATCAAGAGGTGTTCTGATGTCATGGCTGAGTATTAGGATGATTTCCGATGCCAAAAGGTCAATGTCCTTATTGATTATGTTTAATGATTATTTATTACAATTATCTTTGAGTCTGTGTCAGCTGTGTGTGAGACAGTGTGTGTATACTGCAGACAGTAAAGCAGTCTGCTGGGGTTATAACGCCATGCATGTGTGTGTGTGTGTGTGTGTGTGTGTGTGTGTGTGTGTGTGTGTGTGTGTGTGTGTGTGTGTGTGTGTGTGTGTGTGTGTGTGTGTGTGTGTGTGTGTGTGTGTGTGTGTGTGTGTGTGTGTGTGTGTGTGTGTGTGTGTGTGTGTGTGTGTGTGTGTGTGTGTGTGTGTGTGTGTGGTGTGCGCGCATTCATTGTGTCGTTATTTACTCTGCCGTACAAACAAAGCAAGGTCACATTCAAGGTGACGTGATCTCACCATCTCTGCCTTAACATGCAAACAAGTTATTTTCCCCTCCATCTCTCCCCCTTTTTCCCCCTTTCCTCCCCCCTCTCTCAATGAATAGGCAAATAGAGAACGAATAAGCGCCGGCCGCCCGACCAAAGTCAATTACAGCCGCCCTGGGGATGTCGTCTTAAACAATGCTATTACTTTCAAATAGTTTTTAATTACTGGCCTTCTTTTTATATAAATCACCCCCTCACTTTCTCTCTCTTTCTCTCTATTTCTCTCTCTTTCTCTCTCTTTCTCCTCTGTCGTGCAAAAACCTATTTGTGTCTGTAATTAAATGGAGGAGAGGGATATGAATTTAGTCGCTTACCTCGCTTCTGGTCTCTGACTGTTTCTGTTTGAGCGGCGCCTGATTAATGCCAATACATATTGCTTGAGATAACCATTTAGTGGTTAATTTAGCCAAATGTATTGCCTGTGTATCGGCATAGCAACACAGCACTATCTGGTGGAGGTGGAAGGAACTAACATGCTATTTCAGGTGTATATCAGTATGTAGTGTCTCTACTTTAAAGAGTCCTCTCCTGCTGATGTTCAGGTGTATATCAGTATGTAGTGTCTCTACTTTAAAGAGTCCTCTCCTGCTGATGTTCAGGTGTATATCAGTATGTAGTGTCTCTACTTTAAAGAGTCCTCTCCTGCTGATGTTCAGGTGTATATCAGTATGTAGTGTCTCTACTTTAAAGAGTCCTCTCCTGCTGATTTTCAGGTGTATATCAGTATGTAGTGTCTCTACTTTAAAGAGTCCTCTCCTGCTGATGTTCAGGTGTATATCAGTATGTAGTGTCTCTACTTTAAAGAGTCCTCTCCTGCTGATGTTCAGGTGTATATCAGTATGTAGTGTCTCTACTTTAAAGAGTCCTCACCTGCTGATGTTCAGGTGTATATCAGTATCTAGTGTCTCTACTTTAAAGAGTCCTCTCCTGCTGATGTTCAGGTGTATATCAGTATGTAGTGTCTCTACTTTAAAGAGTCCTCTCCTGCTGATGTTCAGGTGTATATCAGTATGTAGTGTCTCTACTTTAAAGAGTCCTCTAATCAGGCATTACACACTAAGATTAGCGTAAATCTCATATTAACATGTTAGCGCAAAGTTTCAAAATGTAACATAAAAATATCTCATCATGAAGAGCATCCTAGGACAGACATTATGTGATGGTTTGTGAGTTTATTGTCTCTGGGCAATCAGAGAAACACAGATACATTAACAGACAGTCACACACACACACACACACACACACACACACACACACACACACACACACACACACACACACACATACATACACACACACACACACACACACACAGACACACACACACACACACACACACACACACACACACACACACACACACGGAGGTTGGCAGTGTGTGTTGGTCTGATTAATGACGGCAGCTCTCAGCCAGCTGTCACATGACATCTGATGACTGCCTCTCTCTCGTCCTCTTCCTCTCTTTTCTCTCGTGTGTGAAGAACAAGCTGCTCAATCTGATGTCCAAAAGTTTGAAACAGCCAGACAATCCAACTGAATCCACCGTGACATAACAAAGCTCCTCTCTCTCTCTCTCTCTCTCTCTCTCTCTCTCTCTCTCTCTCTCTCTCTCTCTCTCTCTCTCTCTCAGTGATAAACAAGGGTCAGTGTGTGACAAAGTACTACCGGTGGATCCAGAAGAACAGCGGCTACATATGGATCCAGTCCGCCGCGACGCTCACCATCAACACCAAGAACGGCAACGAGAAGAACGTCATCTGGGTCAACTACGTCCTGAGGTCAGAGGTCAACTGGGGTCTCAGTCTTAGTAAATCTACCTGTTCCCTGACTTATAACCAGAGATGGCAAAAGTACTCACATCCTTTACTCAAGTGGAAGTACAGATACTCGTGTTTAAAAATAGTAAAAGTAGAAGTACTGACTAAACTTCTTCACTCAAGTAAAAGTAAAGAAGTATGGGCTTTGAAATGTACTTCTGTAAAAAGTACCCATAAATGCACATTAAGTATAATATGTTTGCAAGTAATTTAATATGCGAGAAAACACTGAAAAAGCTTAAAGGGGACCTATCATGCAAAAGTCACTTTTTGATGTCTTTTAAACATGTGTCCCCAATGTGTCCCCGGTGTGTCCCCGGTGTGTCGGGGAACTCACGCAGCGTCAGAAAATAAAACCCTCTCTCTTTTCTTCCGTCCCCAATCTCTAAAAACGGGGAACAACGGAGCTGATCCAGATGTGCGCCCGATATGACGTAATATCTGAAATGTGGACCCACGGCCCTATCAGAAACGTTGCTATCAGAAACAATGCCCGACTGTTTTGGACGTAATATGGTCGGTGTTTACATTAGCATCGCTAACACTCAGAGCTAACCTGTACTGGAGAGCATGTGTGTGAAGAAGCAGGAAGTAAAAAGGAACTCACCTTGTGGTATAACCGGCAAGAGAGAAAGCCTTTGAGCTCCATACTGTTTCAGAGAGAGTCCTTGATAATCCATGATATGGCGTTTCATCACGGCAGTGTTTAGTTTAGACAGTAGCTGCCGGGTCCCGCATGAGCTCAGCCCCCTCCTCTTTTGGTTTAAAGGTTTATACCCCAAATCAGCACTTTAGAAACAGGAAGTGAAATAGAGGGATGTGAGGCATGGCTAGAATGGGTGATCTGTTTGGTATTTTGGGCAAAACACTTCATAGACATGTTTTTATATATGTGTATATATCTGAGACCTATGCTGTTGCCTACAGATAGCGTGATAGGTGACCTTTAAGTAAATATCTTCCTTTTTGTCATTTCAGTCATAATTCCCTTTGCTTAGTGTTGGACTATGATTGAATATCATTGTTTTAAATTTAGTTATATTGGGATTTGTGAATAGAAAAGGTTATATCGTTTTTAAACTAAACACAAACATATATGACGTCAAGGGTGGGACTCGATAAGGACTTCATTTTACCATTTTTCGCCAATTAGCATCTTTTCTTTGCTGAGAATAAAATGAGGGTAAAGTTAAGTATTGTACGTGTTCCCACTTAATGAAACAAAACTATTGTTGTGCTTTTTTGTATTGCAGTAATCATGAGTATAAAGAATTCCCCATGGACATCTTCCAGCTGCCCAACCTGCCCGAGAAAACCTCCGAGTCCTCCGAATCCTCCGACTCCGAGTCCGAGTCTAAAGAAAACTCTGGTAAGTCGGAAAGAAAAGACGAAAGAGAGAAGATTAAATATCCTTGTAGAAAGAAAATGGTGTATGGGAAACAACCAGAGAAGGGATAATATGTTGAAAATAGTACGTTAAAATGAAGACAAAGACAAAGAAGTGTACCAATATGAACCGAGGGCATCATATATTTTTTTTAGTCACAATATGTTTATTGTCGGGTAGTTTAGCCCTGAGCGCAGGATTAGCTGAAAAGAGTCCAGGAAGCTTATTTACAATTTAACAGCGTTTAATTAAACAATGATGCGATGATACAATGACATTTGCAATGATCGCGGCTCCCCTGATGGTCAGCTGGTCCGTTGGCGTGGGTCAGCTGCATGGATGTATAACGAGAACTGGATACAGCGTGGGAGGCAGGGCCTCGTTCATTCCTATGAGAGTTGCTCATTGGCACATGAAGACAAAACGGCCCAACTTTTGAGAGAGCGAAACGTCACGAAAGTATTCATATAATCATATAATCCGTTCTTATTGTGCGTCCATGGGTAAAGGTAAAACTCATGTAGTACTGAACACGTAACATGAACGTGCCGGGCGGCGCGGTTCCGTGGGTTAGATGCGCGTTCATAATGCCGAGCAAAATAACTCTCAGAATAACGTTATTAGCACATTTTACAACTCGAGGACCGAATGTTTTCAATAAGGGCTATACAAACGTTCATACTGGGTAGTTTATTTAGTTTAAAAAAAATTATCCAACGATTTACAGACGTCTCTTTCCCAATGTAAGTCAATGGGAAAAGTATTTCCGGGCCCAGGGACTGATACGGAAGTGTAGTACCGCCGTTTGGCCACAGCGAATATCTTCCTCAGAGTCCGGCGCACTTCCTGGGGGCTTGGGTCAGCTGGTCCGTTCACGTGGGTCAGCTGGGGAGGAGGCCAATTTCCTGTGTGCATCACATGTCTCATTTTCAAGAAAGACCTGTCAGTGGTAACACTACCACACACAGTTACAGACAGACAGGACACTAAACACAGAGGCAACACTAAAATACAACATCGTAACAAAAAGTAGTCATTGAAATCCATATACAGTAGTCAGATATAGCAGGTGCAAACACCCACAGATGATTTCTCCAGCTTTTTTAAAATTAGTTTAAAATCCGTGATGGGTATCAAACTGGTCAGCTTAAGTTCCTGCTGAAGTGTGTTCCAGGTCTTTATGTTAAAGTCTAAAGTCTTTTCCCATTGGTCGACGGGGGCGGGTCCAAGGCAAATTCTGTCGTTTTCTGGTGTTAGTTTTACAATATTCTAATATCTGTTGGTCATTTAAACATTCCCTAATAATAGTATTGCAGCGTCAATAAGTGAGGGTTAAAGACAGTGTCACCCCACGTGTCATTTCTCCTTAAATTCACGTGCACAAAACATAATATTAGCTACATGCTAATGCTAAATTGAAGTTAACAATATTTACTCGCGAAAATCGGAAGTAGAGTGTGAACATCCGGTTTTCAGAATAAAACAGATTTAAATTAGAACAGTGTATTCATTTAAATTACACCATATACATATTGATTTTATTCCTTACATTATCCAATCCAACTTTATTTATATAGCACATTTAAAAACCTCAGAGTCGTCCGAATCCTCAGATTAAAGAAAACTCTGGTAAGTCAAAGAAAGACACGAGCAAAGATGGTGTATGGGAAACAACCAGAGTAGGGGAAATAAGAAAATATGTTATTACTTAAGTTCTTTTAGTCTCTCACACATTAAACTACTTGCATTGGATGTTAACTTCCAGCAAAATATTATACCTAATGAGCATTTGTGTAATGTTACAATACAACTCCCAATACATACATTAATTCAACTCATTCATTTGTTACGAGAGAAAGAAGGATACTTATATGAACCAAGGGCAAAATATGTCACAATATGCTTATAAAGCCTGTTTGTTTCCCTACATGCGCCTCTTTAAGTGTCACCAGTATAATAACCAGCAGTAAGAAATACAGCCTGAAATGCAGCCAAAGATGTTTTATCAGTCGTTGCCAGGCTCGATGATGATGATGAACGCCAACAACTGCAGGGGGAAAAGAGCTCTTTCTGGCAGCGCTGCAAAAAAACGCCAGAAAAAGACATGAAAAACGGCGTAACTCAACAGAGCGCCACAAATACTTCCTCACTAAACTGCAGAAAAAGGCCTCAAATCACCACTGAACTATCGGTGAATAATACACCGAAACACAACAAATGGCAACAAAATCCCACGTTGTGCAGCATCGAACCAAAGCCCAGGAAATGAGGGTGATAGGAATATTGTTTCCAATCTTTAGGGGCGGATAAACTATTAGAAGTTACCAATATTTCTCAGGAAATGTCATCTTATGTTGGAGGAAATGGCAATAAGTGCAGTCGGCCAATCAGAAAATCCCGTTGTTTGTCCAGGAACTCTTTTTGTTCTAGTTAATTTATTGAACAATATAACTTCTGTGGTTCTTGCTCCAGTACATTTACTATAAACCGGGTTATGTTAGAAATACAGAACAGTCATTAGGAGAGCAATGTTCTCGGGGTAATCTTTAGGGGATCGGACTCAAAATGACATGTTGACGAAAGTGGAATAAATTAAGCATTTCATTTTAAACTCATTATTAAATCCACAAAAAGATTTGACACCTACAACATTTTTAAAGATTAGGACATTTGGGCTGTTCTACTTATTGCAAATCACACAAATTATACAAAAAAAGTTCACCAATAACTAATCTCTAAGTGGTTGACCAATCACAACAGAGCCGGCCAGCTAACCAATCAGAGCAGACTGGGCTCTGGTTTCAGACAGAGGGTGAAAAGAGAACAATAAAGAGTTTCTTAAACATTGCAGCATGGAGACATGTCACAGTCGAGAAAAGTATACATAACATGTCACTAGAAACCCAATAACTAACACTACAGGGAACAAGACCTCATGTGAGCATTCATACAGAAAGAAAATAGACCCTAAAAATACCAGAAATATATATAATACAAATCAGGGATTAATTGAACTGTGTGTCACCAACAATGAAGACGCTCACACTCTGCCAATATCGTTGAATTTGAACCAAAACAGGGCTTCAAAATAACATGTTAAATTACGCATTTCATTTTGAACTCATTATAAATTAGATTTGACACAAACAACATTTTTTTAAATTAAGATTTTGGGCTGTGTTACTTGTTTAATTGTTAAAAACCTCTTGACTTACACCACAGGGAACATGAACCAATGTGAGCATCCATACAGAAAGAAAATAGACCCTAAAAATACTGAATCCAGAAATATATATAAAACAAATCAGGGATTAATTTAACCGTGTGTCACCAACACTGAAGACGCTCACTCTGCCAATATCGTTGAATTTGAACCAAAACAGAGCAAAAATATTATCAGGTCCTGCAGCCTGGGTGATGGAATCAGAGCCAGCTGCAGGAGGAAGATTCTGGCTCGCTTTCGGCTGTAAAACCGTGCCAGATGCTGCAGATCCAGCCAGCTCCAACACGCCCGAGGTGCTCAGGCTCAACATATTCTAAAATGAGATATCCGACCTTTGACCTTTGTTCTGTTCGGATGCAATCTGTGCAGAGAAGACACGAAAAAACAGCAGCCAGAAAAATCTTCTTATTATAGTCGGTGGATTAACAGGACGTTCATACGAGACAAGTTTACAAAGATTTCCAAATTACCAATTGAGGATTAATCCGTCGCAAAAAATAGTCCCCAAAATATCAGGGACTCTGCGTCAATATGCTGGAACGTGACTTTGTATATAATCTTTAATTCTTTTGTATTTTATTCTATCTTATTGGACATGTTATGTTTATATAATGCAATTTATTTCACTTTATTTTATTCTAAAAATGTCATGAAAACCAATTTGAAATTCATGATTCTGAATGACGATTTTCCGGTTTGATAAAAAAGCAACAAGTGATGATGGGTTGTTCAAGATGTACGTCTTCATTAGAAACTAAATAATTTAAAGATGCAATTGATTGGATTAAATATCAATAAAATTACGAAGAAGAATATGAATAATGGCCAGCGTTATGCTTTAAATTGGGTTGGAGTAGAATGTGGGTGTAAGGAATCGAGCAAAAGCCAAGAAATGTTAAAAAATACTTCCCATAATGCAACTTGATAGGAATTGTAATATACCCTATGTTAGTGTATTCTAGAACCCTGAAGGCAGGAGAGCCTGAAAAGAGTCAAGGGAAGCTTATAAAAGTTAAAAGCATTTAGTTACACAAAAGATGCGGTGGTGTACAAAAGGAAATTGCAAGTGGAGGCGCTCTCCTCATCCGACCGGTCAGTTTAGGTCTGGGGGTGGAAGAGGTCAATTCTTGGCTTGCTCTTCCTGTTGTCATCTGAAGTCTTCTCCTATTGGCCGGCGTCGTCGGGGGGCGGGTCCAATGCAATTCCTGCCTTTTTCTGTTGCTAAATTACATCATTCTGGTGTCTGTGGTTATTTAAACATTCCCTAATAAACGTTATGCAGCGGCAATACATGAGTGCTAATCCCAGTGTGCTCAGTGTACAACATCACATGTCATTTAACCTTTAATTCACGGTTTGAAAACGTAGTATTTCGCCACATGCTAATGCTAACCGGAAGTGAAGAATTTTCAGAATAAAAGTATTAAGTGAATAGTTAGTGTGAACTTCCGGTTTTTCAGAATAAAACTGATTTAAATTAAATAGTGTATTTAATTCAGATCACGCCATATCAACATTGATTTTAATTTCTAACACCTACCCTCTGTTGGATGGTTTGTAACATAGGATCCTCTTTTTTTTAAAAACAATCCAAGCTGACGATAGCAATGAACCGTCAATAAAAAATGAAAATGTCTATAAAAAATATCGATATTTCCATTTGGTGGACACATCAGGGACAACTAAATAAATACATCTAAGACTTTATTGTTTTATCTTTGACAAACCTTGGTTCTTTTTTACCAAACCAAAACCCTCCGCTAACACTGAAGACTTTTGGTCAACGCTTGTTTCTAGACTGAGAATTTTTTGTGCCGTTTACTTGGAAAGCTCGCCTAATAGAGATACAAGGTTTTCCCCAGACAAAGCAATTGAGTCGACATTTCAGGTGCCATGAGGGAGCCGGAGCGCTGCCAGCTGGGCAGCCGCTGGCCTGTGTGTGCTGGCAGAGTTTGAAGTGTGTGTGTGTGTGTGTGTGTTGAGTGTGTAATGGGCTGGACAGCACAAACATGCCTGAACAGCAGCAGCTACAGATACTGAACACACATCAGTGCATCCACAACACAACTCGACATGGAAATCCTGTCCGGGAAAAGAAAGGGATCAACACCTGAAACACTTGAGAGTCACTGCTCTGGAATCCAAACTCAAGCCTGGATAGTCACGTGAAGAAAGGTTTTTAAGGAAGAGTCCGTTGCCTTTGTTTTCAAATGTGATGTTATGCTATTGGCTGAAGATTCATGTTTGCAAGAGGATAATCTCTCACGATGTTGGTGATCTTTTAGAGACCCAACATCCGGGCAAACTTCCAAACTTATGTTGGCGTGCTTATATCTCCCAATTAGCACCTAACACAAAACTAAGGCTAATGGGAATCGCCTATTGTCATTAAGATAAGCTCTTATTTATAGAAACTTGGGCTGATGGTGGAGGTAGCGGAAAAGTTACTTACATTGTTTTCAATTGTTATACTTTTGGCTGGATTTTCCATGGAATATTGTCCAAAGATTCCTGTTTGCAAGAAGATAATCTCTGACGATTTTGGTGATCTTTTGGAGACCCAACATCCGAGCAAACTTTCCCTCATACATGAGAAAGCTGTCGTTTATTATGTTAGCATGCTAATATTTGCTAATTAACACCGAACACAAAACTACAGTTTATAGGAATGTCCTATTTCTAGGCGTATTGTCATTAAGGTAAGCACTGATGGTGGTGGTAGAGGAGAGGTTACTGGATCACCAAAGTTATACAAAAAGGAGAACATGACTCTCCGAAACAAAATGTTTCAGTAACTCATCCATTATTTGTCGATTCATTTCAATTGCAAATGCAACTCTAAACCTCTTTGACCTCATTCACACCAACGGTGTTTCAGGGCCGGTTCGGAGATGGAGCTTGAAAAGCACCGGGTTTTCGTGTTCACACCGCAGCGGAGCAGCCTCTTAGCTCCGGAATCCGGTTCATTTCGAGCACCAAAAAATTGTCCGGTCAGAGCAAAAGCACCACATACGTCACGCTTACGTCGAGGCGGGGGCGGGGGCGGGATCAACTCCTGAACAACAACAGAAAGCCGGCGTTTTATCCAGTTTGTACACAACGATGGAGAACCTTAACAAGAGTTTCAGAGTTTCAGTGTTTCTGCCATAGACTGTATATATAAAGGTTTCTGCTCATGGTGAATCAACGTGTCTGCGTGTTAAGGTGGAACCTGAGCATTCACGTTGATCACCTCTCATTATAACTCATTATAAATCTATAAAACTATAAATATTAAACTTTACTTCACGTGTTCATTTGAGAACAGCTGTTACATACCTGGGTGAAGGTTACAGTTCATTTAAATGAAAGATACAACGTTACTCCACACTCATGGTTCAGTCCACCTTAAGAAATAAGACCGACCTCGGAAGCAGTTGTGTTTTAAAAAAACATTTATTGACACGAGTGCACTTTTTTATAAGAATAAAGTCTAAAGTTTCTAAACCACAGAAATGACTCAGCTGCAGATAGAGCCATAAGAAATGAATGCAACTGATTTCATCCGCGCGGTTTGGCTTTATGAAGCAGGCATGCAAACGGTTACGTCATGACGCAAACAACGACGCAATGACGCAGCACCAGTCTGACTCTGGGCGGTGTGAAAAGAGCCGGAGCTAAACCGAAGAACCGGTTCTGAACCCTGAAAAGCTCTAGCACGGAGCTTGAACCGGAGTTGCGTTGGTGTGAATGAGGTAATTGTGACACTAAGGAAACAGTCAGGGGAACATTGAAGTGGATCCATCCTCTGGGGAACACGAGTGTCAGTGACAAGTTGATCAATTCCATTATTTGTCGAGACATTTCAATTCCAAATGCAACTCTAAACGTCTTTGTGGCACTGTAGTAAAAGCCATGGGATCATTGAAGACAATTCATCTTCTGGGGAGATGTTATATCAAATATGTGTTGAGGTGTTTGAGTCTAAACCCTGTGCTTCTTTCTTTGCAACAGATAACGAGAACGCCAAGTCGGAAGGGAAGCCGAGCCACCAATCAGAACGCGAGGATCCCGAGACGGACAGCAAGCGTCAGCAGCAACCCGGCCAATCACACTGCTCCTCAGACCAGGAAATGAAGCGTCAAGAGGAAGGAGACAGTTCGAGTAACCCTGAGAGCCAAGACAGCGACGACAGTCTTGAACCTTCAGATGTAGAGGGGGAGGAACAGGAAGAAGCAAATGGAGGGGGAGGAGGAGGAGGGGGGGGAGGAAGAATTGGGAGATTAACAGGATTAGGAGGGTTAGGAGGATTGGGTGCCATTGGAGGACTTGGTACTCTGGGTGGGCTTCATATTAAAGTAGAGCGCTACGGAGAGGGAGAAGATGCTCAGCTGCACAACTCACAAACCTCTTCAGAGGAGGAGGAGGATGACGATGACGAGGAGGAGGAAGACGTCTTGCAAGATTGCGAGAGCACCAACGCCGGAAACAAGCTCCAGAAGAGGCGGAAAAGGAGGAAAGTGCAGAAATGGGATGGACCCCGAAGCAAGAGGCTCCGTCTCTCCTCGATGTCGCCTAGTCCCAACAATTTAGGAGATACTACGCCACTTGTCGACCAATCCCAGACCTCCTCATCTGCTAACTCCTCCCACCTCCTCACCTCCGCCGGATCCCCAACAAGTGCATCGTCCTCAGTCCTCAAGATCAAGACGGAAATGGCCGAGCCGATCAACTTCGACAACGACAGCAGCATCTGGAACTTCCCGCCCAACAGAGAGATCTCTAGAAACGAGTCTCCGTACAGCATGACCTCCAAACCGCCTCCCCCCTCTTCCCATGAGAACTTCCCCTCACCCCAGGGAGGCATTCCTGAGTCCGTCCTCACCCCTCCTGGCAACGACGGAGGATCCGGGGGAGGAGGGAGGAAGCCTCCTTACAACGGGAACTCTGTACCGCCTTCATCTTCTTCCAGTCTAGCCCCTCCGTCCAGCGCCTCTTCCTCCGACCCCCTATCACCCCCTCTCTCCGCTTCACCTCGGGATAAACAACAACAACATCAAGGCACTCCGACAACCTCTTCTTCCTCATCCTCTTCCTCCACCACCTCGTCCTCCTCGCTGCTGTACTCTGGTGATCTCGAGGCGTTACAGCGTCTACAAGCCGGTAACGTCGTGCTCCCGTTGGTCCACAGGGTCACGGGAACTCTTGCCTCGACGAGCACCACCTCTCCGCGAGTTTACACCACCGGAACCATCCGGTACGCGCCCGCGGACGTGACCTTGGCCATGGCTCAAGGCAACCTCCTCCCAAATGCTGCCATGAACTTTGGCGATGGCTCCGGGTTTGGTTTGGACCCTAAAACGCCGATGGAGATGCTTTACCACCACGTTCACCGGCTCAATATGTCGGCAGCAGCGGCCGCCGGCGGTCCCTTTATCGGATCTCCGACGTCCACGGTTGGAAACGGCGCTCTCGGAGGCCAGATGCCGACGGCAGCCAACGTTTTCACGACGGCGGAGGGACTTTTCTCAACTCTACCGTTCCCAGTGTACAGCAACGGGATCCACACCACACAGACAGCTCTGGAGAGGAAGGAGGATTAGTAAGAGGCGTTCGAGACCGCATTACTGTGTTTCTGGAATCAACAACTGTGACGAAGTTAAAGAATACTCACTCGTAACAAAAGAAAAAAAAGACTTGCGTTTTATCAGCACTGTGTTCCCGAGGGGAGGAAGGATGACAGATGTACTCTAGCACTTTGAATCTGAGCAACTGAGCTTGTGTAATAGACATGAATGACACTCAAACATGTCCCCCTTTTCTAACTCTCTCCTCTCTCTCTTTTTGCTCCTGTCTCTTGCGATCAGCAGCGTTTTTTGCTCTTGAACAAATGAACAAAGACTATTCTTCATTGTAAAGAATTTCTTTTTTTGCCTACAGAGAATTCATATTGCCTAAGGACTCCGCTGGAGCCTGACGGGGATCACTTTTATTATTTCTCTTGTTTCTGTTGCGTCTTTCTGAAGATGCTGATTGTGTGTATTTAAAGGAGGACGGTGCAGGGATTTGTAATGGACAGAAAAGTCTTTGTGGCGCTCCTCCCCATGTATCTTGATGTGATCAAGGCTTGAAAAGGACATTTTTTAAACGGAGAAGAGGGAGCTCAGAGATAATAATCTTTTGAAAAAAGGTTTTTGAGGACGTTTCTCGATTGAGGGAAAAGCTAAGAGAATTAACGCTGTTATTCTTTTCATTTCTTCCTTTTTTTTATAAAAATATACTAGCTCAGATTTAACTCACAAATCAAGCATTGTGAAGAAAAACTAAAAAAGCAATTTCAGCCGGGTAACGACCTGTGAATTATCGAATGTTACTACTTCCTCTTTTATCCCAGGAGTTTACCTACAGGTCTCGCACCAAACATAACCTCCTCTACATCTCCTTCATCTCACTCTGTCCTCCTCTCTCTTGTCTACCGGATCTTTCCGTCTACATTTCTTCCTGTCGATCTTCAGATTCATGGTGCTATCGAGCGTCAGTGACCCTGATCAGCTGGCTGATGTGGGAGCTGTAAACGAACCCACAGACTGATCGTGTGTTTAGTTTTGGAGGGGGAACAATCCTACTTTTACTTTCTCTTCTGACCTTCAGGAAAGTCAGAAACACAACAAGAACCTGAGAACCTCTAAATCCACAACATCATCTCCATGTTTCGTCCTTTGTTTGTCTTAGAACAAATGTGATTGGGCCATGAGGGGCAACCCCGCATGGCAACATGGAGGTGATTGGTTGAATTTAATTTGCTACACAGTGTTGTTTTTATTTTGTATGTATCTTCTAACTTAATCACTATTGGCACCATACTCTGCATGGCAACATGGAGGTGATTGGTTGAATTTAATTTGCTATAGTGTCATTTTTATTTTGTATATGTCTTCTAACTTAATCACTTTTAATTCTCAGTGAGACTGAGGCTAATATGCTAGTGGCGCTAACTTGAAAAATGAATGTTAAAAACCTCGACCGGATCCTGTTTGATCGCTGTTTAGTTTGATTTGTACTACTTATTTAAGCTGTTTCCTCCTCCTCCTCCTCCTCCTTCCTTCTTCCTTCTTCCTTAAAACAGAATCACCTCCACAAGGTTTTCCTAAACAATCCACTCTCTTCCATCTCATCGCCGGACCCTGTGATAAAACGACACATATCAACAAGGAGATTGTATTAAAGATGTGCATTTTCAATCAAACTATCAAACAATCAATCCAATAACTACAAAAAAAGATATGGATTTTTAGAGGAAGAGAAAAGAAATCACATTCCTTTAAACGATGTTGTCTTTGTCGTTGTTCTTCTGTTCTGTGTTTCCTCCCCCCGTCTACGTTGCCAAAAAAAAAGAAATCTCACAGTGTTTTTTAAAAGCGCTTTGATTCTCCTTCATTTGTATTTTTTTTTCTTCTACTTTTTGGTAAAAAGAGAACAAAAGAAGATGATAAACAAGTAATAATTAAAACGGTAAAAAAAAAATACTGTCACGACATCCATCTTTTGAAAAGTCGACAGCCGTCTTTACCATCCTGTCATACCTTATTACCCAGTGTGATTAAGCCGTAAAACGTGTTACCGATGTGTTTAGTGTCACTGGCTGTCAAAAAGTCTCTCATGGCGACTTCTCTCTCTGTGTGTGTTGACTATATGCAGTATATACTGAGCTACTGTAGCTGTTTTTGTCCTTTGTCTTCTCTGTGCTCTATCTCTAGTGTGGGGGATGGGAAATGGGCGGGGCTTAGACAGAAAGGGGTGGAGTCTACGGGATGATTGACACCCCAAAAATGGCAACCCTCTTTGTCCCCCCGCCCCCTTCTATCTGCAGTCTTAGTGAAACCAGTGGAGGTTTGTGGAATTTCGTGTTTGGTGGCCTTTGCAAAAAAACAAAAAAAACTATTTGTAGAGTCCACCTTTTTTTCCGCTGCTTCCTTTTTGTCTTTGTAAAACCTCTTTTTGTTTTATGTTTTTTTTTAAAAGGTTTTCTAATCCTCTCTTTCTCTCTCTGCTATTGCTTTTTGCTGTTGTGTAGTCTTATACAAACCTCTTTATCTTGCTGTCCTTTCTCTCAGAGATGAAAAAGATTCTTTAACTAGCTCAAAGGTTTATGGAGCCATGTTATTTGCCGCTAAGGAATTCTGGGAATTGTAGTTTCCAGCTCTTGCATTACAAAGTATTAAATAACTAATACATATTTACATTATATAGAATACATTATGATGACAAAAAGGCCTAAAGTAGCATTTTGTAGATTTTTGTCCTGGAAAAAAACCCATAAAAGCCTCAGTTGTGAAGCATTTCCCAGAGTTCCTTGGGGCATCCTGTGTGCATTGGGTGTATTTCATTGGTTCCCACCAAACTTGTTGACTTCCTGCGCAAACTTCTCTCACGGGACAATAAGTGGTTCAAAGGGGGGGCGAGCAAAAAAGAAAACTATTTCAGGACACGTGATACAAACCGATTTTAAAGATTTGTAAAGAAATGAAAAGAAGAAAAAAATATTTCGCACTATAAATCTATTTTTATAGGTGTTTTGGAAAACTGAACTGCATGTTTAGTAAGTTCGTCCGATGCGTTTCCTGTTAACGACCCCTCGTTTTTTTGTTTTTTTTCGGTCTTATTTGTGTTTTTTAAGTCTGTCAAACGGGGACGTGTTGGAGGCCGGTCGGAAAAATTAAAGTCTGTCTCGTCAAAACAACGAAAGGCCTCCAACCCCCCCACATTCACATCAGGAAAAACACGATCCGTATATCGTCTGTACTTTCTGTGAAGTCTTGTTACTAACACGTCACAAAAAACACGTGTATGACATTTATTTTTCTCTTAAAAAGGGGGAATGTGATTGGTCCACTTGATCTGTCGGCTGATTGGTGGGTCGTTTGTCGTTGAATGTTAAATCCAGTCATTTAAGGAGCCTTTTGTTTTTCGCGCTCCACTGGATTTTAGCGTTTTCTACTACTTTGGGCGGTTTTGCGTGAAAACAGGAGGGGGGGGGGGGCACAAATGAATGTCAAGACCCCATTTGGTGAGGAAAAAAAGGGGGGGGGCGAGTTGGGGGGCACATAACTCAGATGAAACCAGGAAATACACCCACATGTTACAAAAACCAAACAGCCGGTCCAAGCTGTTTCAATGTTTTTCTGTGTTTTATGTCGAAAAATGAAAACTTTGCTGGTGATTTTAAAAACGTTAAAAACCTTTATCACAGCTGCTGTCAAAAATACATAGTGTTTAAGAATTACAAATATTGAAAAATCACTTAATTTACCTGTGAAGAAACTGTGTCTGTGTTTTTAACTATTTCTTGTACAATTATACAGATTCTTTTATGAGGAACTTGGTGCCAAGTAGCTGAAATACGGGAGAGAGGGAATCTCTTATTATCAATGTTAACAGTGTTATACAATTCTAAATACAAACAAATTAAAATATTAAAAAAGAGAAAACTATGGTACATTTCTATTTGTTGTTTTGATTATTTCCTCCTCGCTGAAGAGGGGAAAGACACACGACTAACTGATGCTAACTTTGAGTGCCTGGCTTATCTTTTGTTGTTATTATTATTGTTTTTCGTAAGACATCGTTATGAGTTCATTTATCATGAATAATGCTGCAAATCGAAAATGTACATACTTCGTTTTTATAGCAGTTGTTCTTTTATAAGTTGACTAGGTTCCCATCCGTTCTGAGGAACGTCACACACATGGTCGTCTTTCTGTAACCCGGTTTGACCATCTTACAGGTGCCATATTCATAATAAAACTTTCTCTCGAATTTGTTACCAGATTGCATCCTTTCTTCTGTTTCACACCTTCAGCCGTCCGACACTACGAATCTCAATGAGCTGCTTTCTTTCTCTTCTTTATATCGCATGTGGTTTTAGTTCCTCTTTTTAGTTTGAAGGCAGCCTGCTTGTGTTCTGGTTCCTTAATTAGAACATGATGCTGCATCTTGTAACATTACATTTAAGCAATAGCTCACGACAGGCCGTGGTATATGCTCATTATATCACAGCTAAGGGGCGTGGTTCGGCCCGACGCGAAGCGGAGGCAGTTTGCTTTTCAACCCAACGGTATACTGTTTTTCTCAGACGCGGAGGGATACTGACTTGTTGTGAAAAGTAACTTACAATTCTACCCGTGGTATACGCTCAGTATATCACGGCTAAGAACCAATCAGATTGCTTGATTTGACTTGTCCGTTTTATAATACATGTTAGACGCTTTGATCCAATGCGACATACATACTCAATACTGTGGGCAATTTGGGGTGAAGTGTCTCAGGGACACAACGACATGCTGACTGCAGTGGGGTTTGAACCTGTGCTCCCCTCACCAATGCACTAGTCCACTGCGCCACAGCCTCCTTAAACCTCCCTAAAAAAATCAACTGCTGTATGAAGGTTGAAAGGAAGGAGGAAATTCATGTTTTATGCAGCAATCCTTAAAATAACGGTGTCCAACAGGTGCAAACGCGCTACAAAACATTTCTATTAAAACAATATATAGAAACACCAATGTGCCAAAACACGTGCAATTAAAGAAACGTATTCACAAAACACAAAACATTCACCAACTCCAGGAAAAATGTGCAGCGTTTACTAAAAGCTGCATAAGCAAAATGCTGAAAAAAACTCAAAACACAACGGAAAACATGAAAGAGTGACGCACACAGCTGGGAGACCAGGGGACACTAAAGAGTGACGCACACAGCTGGGAGACCAGGGGACACTAAAGAGTGACGCACACAGCTGGGAGACCAGGGGACACTAAAGAGTGACGCACACAGCTGGGAGACCAGGGGACACTAAAGAGTGACGCACACAGCTGGGAGACCAGGGGACACTAAAGAGTGACGCACACAGCTGAGAGACCAGGGGACACTAAAGAGTGACGCACACAGCTGGGAGACCAGGGGACACTAAAGAGTGACGCACACAGCTGGGAGACCAGGGGACACTAAAGAGTGACGCACACAGATGGGAGACCAGGGGACACTAAAGAGTGACGCACACAGCTGGGAGACCAGGGGACACTAAAGAGTGACGCACACAGCTGGGAGACCAGGGGATTAAATAACTGTGCCTTATGACAACAGAGGAAATACAAAAAGTGTAAAAAATGTAAAGTTGACAAAATCAAATAGTTAGTCGGCAACTGTTCAAAAATGTTTTATATACACAGAACATACCAATACTGTTGTTGTAAATGTACCTAAAAGGTATAAATAAGTCTCCCAGCTGTGTGCGTCACTCTTTAGTGTCCCCTGGTCTCCCAGCTGTGTGTGTCACCCTTTAGTGTCCCCTGGTCTGCCAGCTGTGTGCGTCACTCTTTAGTGTTCCCTGGTCTCCCAGCTGTGTGCGTCACTCTTTAGTGTCCCCTGGTCTCCCAGCTGTGTGCGTCACTCTTTAGTGTCCCCTGGTCTCCCAGCTGTGTGCGTCACTCTTTAGTGTCCCCTGGTCTCCCAGCTGTGTGTGTCACTCTTTAGTGTCCCCTAGTCTCCCAGCTGTGTGCGTCACTCTTTAGTGTCCCCTGGTCTCCAGCTGTGTGTGTCATTCTTTAGTGTCCCCTGGTCTCCCAGCTGTGTGTGTCACTCTTACGTGTCCCCTGGTTTCCGTTGCGTTTTGAGCTTTTTGAAGCATTTTAAAATTCCAGCATTTTGTTTCCATGGGTTTCGTTTCTGAAGCTGCAGAGCGTCTGTCGGCCACCGTAGACTGATTTCAGAACGTGTGGATTTTCAAACAAAGATACATAAGAAAGTATCTCCATGCATCTTTTCCCTTTCTCTCCGTCTCCTCGACCTTCCTCTCAGCGTTCAGTATGACAGATCAGAGAGACGCTGAGGAGGGAAGGAGGCCCCGAGGCGTTTTAAAAAAAGAAGCTCCTGTCCATCTCCAGCAGCCAATCAGGTGTATGCATCCGCAGCAGAGAGGTGGAGGTGGATTCATCACCTGATGTGTCACTGGACATTTGGGGGTCTCTTTACATCTGGAGAAATGAATGCTGTCATCATCTCACTTTATTAGCCACCACCATGTTCTTGAAGGTGCGTTCAGTCTTTCTAACTGTCGAACATTTCACAGGTGGAGATGCATTAAGTGTTTTTCCCTTATATGTGTTTATCATCTTCTAAAAATCGAGTTTGCACATCACTTTTTAAACTGATTAAAGCCTTAACCCTAAGATGAGAGTTACTTAAGAACCTGCTACTTATAATAAAAGGTGGGGTAGGTAATTTTGGAGAAACCAGCTCGAGTGCGCTTGGATTTGAAAATACACAGCCGGAAAAAATCTGCCCCTTCCTCACAGAGCCCCTCCTCCAACACACACGAACGCGCACATGACCAATGAGGGCACGAGATGAGTTTGTGCACAGATGGAAGGCTGACAGGCAGGTAGGCCGTCCAGTTACTTTAGCCGGCCGGCTCAGATGATTGGTCGAGCTTTTCACAGCACTACGGCTTCCACAGATGTATTTATTTTGTATGTATTTTTTGTCAAAGCACTTCAAATATTCATTGCTATTTGGATGTTAAGAGCATTCCATGGAATATAACAACAAGTGTATCTCGAGCCGGTTTCTCAAACTTACCTACCCCACCTTTAACTTGATTTGCTTTGTAATAATCGATTTCCTTGACATTTGTTCCAACTTCTTCTTCCAACCACAACTACACTTCCCTGCAGATGTTCAAATGACATTCCCCTGACTGTGGATAAAGTCTCAAATGTACCAACATAACCTCATACTTAAAAATATTCACAACTAAAAAGTGCAAAACACATCAGTGAAGCATCAGGCCCAGCCCAAACTGGCTTTCAAGGCAGATTAACAATGTTTATGAACATCATTGTATGAAACTCACTAATTAAAGGAACCATGACTAGTATATTCTGTATTCTTTATTTGACATCCATCCAAAAAATGAGGCGTATGTGGAATGAATGCAAATGAAGATGTCTAGCTGGAGAGACGACTCGATTTAGGAACTTTTGTAGAGCCTAAATGTAATATTACCATAAGAAATAATGTCAATAGGCAAAATAGAGTTGATTTAATGTGAATTTTTCTGGACAAAATCATCGAAAAATTTAGAGGAAAGACAAAATACTTGGACCTCCTCGTCCATGAAAGCAGACACAGAAATGTCAGTGTTTTTTGTCGTCTCTAATCAACACATATACAGATCGTAGTTTCTGCGTTGACTAAAATGACTCACCCACACACACAATCAGCTGACACGTAGCCTCACTGATGAGGGGGTTTCAAATGTCATTCAGTCTGATTATAAGGCTTCGTTCTCCTCAAAAAGCCTCTATCTGTATATTTATCCACCTCTCCTTGTCTCTTCCACTTTTATGACCTCCCTCCCTCCCCCTTTTCTCTCTCCTCATGCAGTAATAAGAGCGGAGAGGTCAGTCCGTCGACCCTCTGAGGCCGACCAGCCAACTTTAAATATTTCACACTATTTTAAATGAGCGCACATGAATCATAGATCACAGGCGCTGTGCCGGTGTGTGTGCGTCAGCGTGAGTGTGTGCGTCAGCGTGTGTGTGTGTGTCAGCGTGTGTGTGTGTGTGTGTGTGTGTGTGTGTGTGTGTGTGTGTGTGTGTGTGTGTGTGTGTGTGTGTGTGTGTGTGTGTGTGTGTGTGTGTGTGTGTGTGCGCGTCAGCGTGTGTGTGTGTGTGTGCGTCAGCGTGTGTGTGTGTGTGTGTGTGTGTGTGTGTGTGTGTGTGTGTGTGTGTGTGTGTGTGCGTCAGCGTGTGTGTGTGTGTGCGTCAGCGTGTGTGTGTGTGTGTGTGTGTGTGTGTGTGTGTGTGTGTGTGTGTGTGTGTGTGTGTGTGTGTGTGTGTGTGTGTGTGTGTGTGTGTGTGCGTCAGCGTGTGTGTGTGTGTGTGTGTGTGTGTGTGAGGTGCTCCTTCCTGAAGCTCCTTCTAATAACCTCTGGCTGTCCGTCTCAGCGAGGAGGTCTGATGTTGAATTTAGATCCGACAGCTTCGGTTCACCGGAGGCGTAACGAGGCTTTCATCATGTGACGGACGGATGATGAAACAAAGCGTTAGCGATAAAAAATCACCGTTTCTTTAAAAAAATATATATTTTATCTTCATCTATAGCTCTCTCTCGCAGCGGGCCCTGATCTCCCTAATTCCCAACATGCACCAGAAGTCAAAACATCACACAAATCTGTTGGAGGAGTTTTTGAAGACACAGAGACACGATGTGATGTTTAAAGGTCCTGAAGTGAAAATGTGTCCTAATGTTCCTGCAGGGAGACGAGCTGAGAGAAGAGTTTGAATGTTTCTATGCAGAGCTGGGCTTCCTGTTGCATTGTGGGATCATACGACTCCTTTAAAGTCAGTATGTGCAGCTGCAGTGGTGTAAAGTGACTAAGTACATTTACTCAAGTAAGTTCAAATTTGAGGTACTTGTACTCTACTTGAGTATTTCAATGTTATGCTACTTTGTACTTTAATCCACTACAGTTCAGAGGTACATGGTGTACTTGTACTCCACTACATGTATTTAATATCTTTAGTTACTTCACAGATGTGGATAAATGATGTGAAATATAATCAAGTGTTAAATCAGACTTTAGTTCCACCTGGAGTAAATCCACCAGCTACCCTGCAGTATACAAAGTCATTCAAACTAGCTGCACCTTTACCAGCTTTGAGAACACTTTCATGATCAATCATTATAAAACGTATCATATATATTATTCTGAAATGGACCAATCTGCACAATGACTATTTTTACTGTCTTTCACTATATTTAGATGAGAATACTTTTCTACTTTCACTTGAGGAACATTTTGAATGCAGGACTTTTACTGTAACAGAGTATTCCTACACTCTGGTACTTCTACTTTTACTCAAGTACAAGATCTGAGTACTTCTACTTTTACTCTAGGACAAGATCGGAGTACTTCTACTTTTACTCAAGTACAAGATCTGAGTACTTCTACTTTTACTCAAGTACATGATCTGAGTACTTCTACTTTTACTCAAGTACAAGATCTGAGTACTTCTACTTTTACTCAAGACCTGAGTACTTCTACTTTTACTCAAGATATAAGTACCTCTACTTTGACTGCCTTGTACCTGTAAGCAGGCGCCCTCACAGGTGAGAGTTTAAAACCATTTGTTCAGCAGAAATTGAGGAATGCTGCTTTATTTGTTATTTTTTAAATATATATTTGTATATGTTTGTTTCCATCTAGCTGCCCCTCAGCTGCTTGGTTCTGTTCAGGTGAGGCTGGTACAGCTGCTTGGTTATGTTCAGGTGAGGCTGGTACAGCTGCTTGGTTCTGTTCAGGTGAGGCTGGTACAGCTGCTTGGTTCTGTTCAGGTGAGGCTGGTACAGCTGATTGGTTCTGTTCAGGTGAGGCTGGTACAGCTGCTTGGTTCTGTTCAGGTGAGGCTGGTACAGCTGATTGGTTCTGTTCAGGTGAGGCTGGTACAGCTGCTTGGTTCTGTTCAGGTGAGGCTGGTACAGCTGCTTGGTTCTGTTCAGGTGAGGCTGGTACAGCTGCTTGGTTCTGTTCAGGTGAGGCTGGTACAGCTGCTTGGTTCTGCTCAGGTGAGGCTGGTACAGCTGCTTGGTTCTGTTCAGGTGAGGCTGGTACAGCTGATTGGTTCTGTTCAGGTGAGGCTGGTACAGCTGCAGATAAAAGACTGCATGTTGAAATCTGTAAATGTCTTAATTTAGGTTCAATATCCCTCATTTCCTCTGTTTCATCTGTTATTCTCTAAATATCAGGTATGTTTCGTGGAGTCTGCTATAACTCTACCTGCAGATGAAGACCTAATGAAAGGTGTCGATGTGTAAGAGTGGCCTCAGCAGAGATTAAAACATCTTCTCCTGACTCTGTTCTTCTTTATCTTCCTGCAGAGAGAACTCCTCCACCTGTCATCAGAGAGAGAGAGAGGTGAGGTGGAGCTACAGAGACCTCTAGAGGACAAACACAGGAACTGCAGGCTCGTTCCAACTCACTCCACCGACACCTCATTTACTCTGGTCTGATTTCTATGAGCAGTTTTCTACCTAACACATCGTTACAGTTAGCATGTTAAACACCCTCCTTTGTTTCCCTGGTGATTTGAAAACATGAAGTTTATTTGATATGTTTACAGCATTTGAATATATGACACATTGTCAGTATACTCTCCTTAACTGATTGTATTATGAGTAATTAAACGTTTCTTTGGTGCAAAGTACACATAAAGGGTTTTACGCTGCAGTAAAGTTAAACATGTAATATGTTTCTACGATAGTATCTTTTACTTTAGGATTTTAAACATGATTTGCTTTTAAAATACGATGTTTTCTAATATCTATAACCTTTGATACTGTAAGTCCATTTTGCTGAAGACATTTGCGTACCTTCAAATAAATAAGAATTTGAATGCAGTAAGTTTTATTAACATTTCAAAGTAGTGTGTCCAAAGTTATTGAGATGAATCAAAGTCATATTCATTCCTTGACAAAACAACTGACTCCAAAAATCTGTCAGTTAAACATTTTAAATGTTGAACAAATGTAGAAACAACAGAAAAAAAACAACAAGAATGAATTTCACTAAACATTTATTTACATTTGATGAGATTTGTTCACAATGTCTGACTCGTAGATCATCAGAAGGAAAGATGTTCCCAAATGACTCTTCATGTTTGTTTGTTTGTTTGTTTGTTTGTTTGATTGATTCAAACTGACGCCTCCCTGCATCATTCATCCCACATCAAAGAAGGGGTTGTTTGTTTGTTTGTTTGTTTGTTTGTTGTTCTTGATTCCTCTCAATTCAATTGCTATCGTTATAACAAAGTGTGCCGGTGAAAACAAACAGTGATTTGATCGTAATGACTTTTCGTGAGAAACCTGTCCTCATCCTCTTCACCTCAGATTCACTTTCTCATCGACATTCAGGAGGGTTAGAGATGAATTATTCATAAATAAGTATTTTATAGCTTTAAAACTGCGATATAAAGTCTTAGTTAGGTCATTAAAGATGTAATAGTATAGAGAGGCGAAGTCCCGCCCTTCTACTACTCAAATTGTAATGATTGTGTGCATCGCTTGAATTCCACTTAACAGCCTGTCTGTGGTTTGTCTTGTGTCACGTTTTGCATTTTTTCTTTTTGTTTATGTATGTCTGTAATTTTTTGCTGTTGTCGGGACCCCCTTGAAAACGAGATGGTGCATCTCAAGGGGTTTATCCCAATGAATAAACATTTATATATATATATATACTTCCGACCCATGGGACCTTATTTCGGAAAAATTATGTATTGAAGTCAATGGAGAGAGAAAGATGATCTCTCGATCCCGTTTTAATTGTGCCATGAATTACACATATGATGTTTGTCAATCTTAACAAATAATGTCCACGTCAAAAAAGTCACAGTTTGTCGTAAAACTGTTGAAATACAAGACTATGAAAAATACGCAACTAGAAAAACTACAAATCCCAGAGTCCCGGTCCCGCATGCTGGCTCTTATGGAACCGACTAACTCCCCTTGTGTGTGCACAGCTCTCAACATGCCCAGACTTGGAGTGATGTTCACCTCTTTTAATACTTTCCGCCTCATTCTGAAAGAAAGAAGTGAAATGTGCCAACGTGACGGCCGTCTTGGTGTGTGGTGCGAGACGGGAGATGTAGTTCATTGATCAGTTTCACACAAAGTGTTACTTCACAGTTTTACGACACATTTTAATTTTTTGACTTAAGATTGACAAACATCATATGTGTAATTCGTGGCACAATTCAAACGGGATCCAAAGATAATCTTTCTCTCTCCATTGACTTCAATACATACTTTTTCTGAAATAAGGTCCCATGGAGGAAAGGGAGGGACTTCGCCTCTCTATAGAATGCCGATTATATAATGCTATTAAAAATGTTTTTATACGATGTCTTTCCAAAAGCACGGGATAGTTTGTCTTAAAAAATACAATTACAAATGTTCATGCTATAGGCAACCCCATAAAGTTAAGAAAGTCAAAGTGTAGTATGTCGAACAAAGTCATATTATAGTATATTTAAAAGATAATAACAGAACAATCCCTCAAAAAAAATTCATAGCATGTTATGTCGAAAGATATCATGAATAAAGTCTTCATTGATGTATAAAAACATTTCATTTTTCCCGTTAGTTGTGGATCTTTTGGGAGTTTGTACTTAACATTGTGAGGGTCTAAGAACAGAGCGTGTCGTATGCTGTGCACACTGAAGCCCCTTAGACAAATATGATATTTGGGATATTATCAAATATCCTTCTTTTAATAACATTTTGATTACTTGAAAATGTCTTTTAATGTCCCTTTAACAAACATGATCTTCAGCGGTTCCACCAACAGTCAACAAACAACATCCAGATTTGTAAACAGAGGTTTTATTCAACATGTCAGTAAGTATCATGTGACAGATCACTGACCAATCAGAGTGCAGACTGATGATCCAAACACACCAACACCAACATGTTGTACGTCTACACTACAGGCATCAAAAAATGCTTTCAACGCTTCGCCCATTCACTTGAATGGGGTGACGTAGAAGATTTTGAATCTTCGCCGAACTGCATTGTGGGGAGCATGGCATGGCTTTGCAAGCATCACGAGCATCTATCGGCATCAAAAGTTGAACAATGTTCAACTTTTGAGGCTCGATGCTTGGCATCAGCCAATCAAATTCCGTTTATGCAAATCCCGCCAGTGCAAGCTCAGCCAATCCAACCGCGTGCAAGCTGGGAGAGCCAGACCGCAGTTCATTTCCTCATATTCCAAACGAGATATTACGGTAGCAAATCACCCGGTTCTTTACGACCGGAACTATTTACCGGGATACAAACCGGAGGAACCAGGCATGGAGGGAGGTGGCAGAGACAGTGGGTGAAACTGATAGTTTTTTCGCCTGTTTGGAGAGTTTATATCCAGTTTACTTCGTTTTAACATTGCTATTGCTCTGTATGTCGGGGGCGGGAGATTCATGTGATTGGTTGCTCGCAAAAAATCGCCAAGCTTCAGACACGCCCAGCTTCAAGATTTTTTCATGCCTGTAGTGTAGATGGGCCGTACTCCAGCTATTAAAGATTCTCATGAGTCCTGAGAGGCTTTGCTCCTAGGGCGACTGTCTCAATGACATCTCTGAAGAGTAGTTTGAACGCAGCATTAATAATTCATCCACACACACACACACGCACGCACGCACGCACGCACACACACACACACACAGACAGACACACACACACACACACTCTCTCTCTCTCAAACACGCACGCACGCACGCTCGCTCGCTCGCACGCACGCACACACACACACACACACACACACACACACACACACACACACACACACTTTAACACCCGCCGTTCATCAAATCTGCTGCATCATTTGAATCCGTCTTCCTCTTCGTCCTCTTCACTCTGCAGAGGACGAAGCGCTCACAGAAATTCAGAAACAAAAAGTCAGGCTGCAGCGCGAAACAAGACGAGGAATTAGAAACTGGTCTCAGGTCAGCATTTCACCGCTAGATTTCACACGTAGGCCCTCTGATATGTATAAAGTATTGTGTAAAATGTCCATAAACTGTGCCATCAAGAACATCTTAAGCGTGCACGATGGTGTCTTGGATGCATACGTTATTTTGTTGTGTAAGAAATATGTGTTATGACTAAAGGACTCTGTACTTTACCTTAATACAAGAGTGGGAGTCCATATATTATCTGTAGAACTCCGGACTTCTTCTTAAGGTTTGTTCAGGATCTTTTAAACAGACAACTCTCCGTTGTTATTCAATCCCTTCTCGCCTGTTCGTTTTTCACAAATGTTGGAGCTCAATGCATTTACAGATAGAAACACAAGTTTCACCCTGAATGTAGACATAACACTTTCTCCCCTAATGTTCCTTCATGACCAGAGGGGGGAAGTAGTGGAGTACAAATACTTAGTTACTTTACTAAGTACATGTTTCTGGTATCAGTACTTTATTCCACTACTTATTTTCCTGACTACTTTTACTTCTTACATGTTGAACTCAAATACCTGTACTTTCTACTTCTTACATGTTGAACTCAAATACCTGTACTTTCTACTTCTTACATGTTGAACTCAAATACCTGTACTTTCTACTTCTTACATGTTGAACTCAAATACCTGTACTTTCTACTTCTTACATGTTGAACACAAATACCTTTACTTTCTACTTCTCTCATGTTGAACACAAATACCTTTACTTTCTACTTCTTACATGTTGAACTCAAATACCTGTACTTTCTACTTCTTACATGTTGAACACAAATACCTGTACTTTCTACTTCTTACATGTTGAACTCAAATACCTGTACTTTCTACTTCTTACATGTTGAACACAAATACCTTTACTTTCTACTTCTTACATGTTGAACTCAAATACCTGTACTTTCTACTTCTCTCATGTTGAACACAAATACCTTTACTTTCTACTTCTTACATGTTGAACTCAAATACCTGTACTTTCTACTTCTTACATGTTGAACACAAATACCTGTACTTTCTACTTCTTACATGTTGAACTCAAATACCTGTACTTTCTACTTCTTACATGTTGAACACAAATACCTGTACTTTCTACTTCTTACATGTTGAACTCAAATACCTGTACTTTCTACTTCTCACATGTTGAACTCAAATACCTGTACTTTCTACTTCTTACATGTTGAACTCAAATACCTGTACTTTCTACTTCTTACATGTTGAACTCAAATACCTGTACTTTCTACTTCTCACATGTTGAACTCAAATACCTGTACTTTCTACTTCTTACATGTTGAACTCAAATACCTGTACTTTCTACTTCTTACATGTTGAACTCAAATACCTGTACTTTCTACTTCTTACATGTTGAACTCAAATACCTGTACTTTCTACTTCTCACATGTTGAACTCAAATACCTGTACTTTCTACTTCTTACATGTTGAACTCAAATACCTGTACTTTCTACTTCTTACATGTTGAACTCAAATACCTGTACTTTCTACTTCTTACATGTTGAACTCAAATACCTGTACTTTCTACTTCTCACATGTTGAACTCAAATACCTGTACTTTCTACTTCTCACATGTTGAACTCAAATACCTGTACTTTCTACTTCTTACATGTTGAACTCAAATACCTGTACTTTCTACTTCTTACATGTTGAACTCAAATACCTGTACTTTCTACTTCTCTCATTTTCCAAACAGGCTGGTTCCTTTAGTCTGAATGTGTGTTTGGTGGCGTGATCATTATTATTTAGAGTCATTGCGTGCCTATTGATTTGAACACGATCCGTGTATCCATCATTTCCTGGTCTTCTCTAAAGAAGAGGGACCAATGGAAACGTTGTCATGTTGCCGTTGGTCACCATGGAAACATTCATTAGCTAACAATGACATTATTGTTCTATTAATATAAAGGGAGGTCAGGTACTCTTTAAAACAGCTGCTAGTTATGGGTACTTTTTACTTAAGTACATTTCAAAGCCTCTTTACTTTGAGTTGAGTAAAGAAGTTTAGTCAGTACTTCTACTTTCACCAGAGTATTTTTAAACACCAGTATCTGTTCTTCTACTTGAGGAAAGGATGTGTGTACTTTAGCCCCCTCTGTTCATGTCTAAACACTCCTGTGTGTTAAAGTAAGAACATGTTAAAGGACAGTCTCACAGGTTTAAAGTCTCATGTTCTGTCTGTAAACTTTAAAGAGTTCTTCCTCTCTCCTCCTGTAGGGTGAAGCGAGCAGAAGTCCTCTCTCTCCCTTCGACTCAGTGGAGAGTAAAGCAGGAATGTCCTGGGCAGCTGCAGGTCACCTGAACGCATCATCCGCGGGTCACCTGAACGCATCGGTCACCTGAATGCATCATCCGCAGGTCACCTGAACGCATCGGTCACCTGAATGCATCATCCGCAAGTCACCTGAATGCATCATCCGCAGGTCACCTGAATGCATCATCCGCAGGTCACCTGAACGCATCATCCGCAGGTCACCTGAATGCATCATCCGCAGATCACCTGAACGCATCGGTCACCTGAATGCATCATCCGCAGATCACCTTAATGCATCATCCGCAGGTCACCTGAACGCATCATCTGCAGGTCACCTGAATGCATCATCCGCAGGTCACCTTAATGCATCATCCGCAGGTCACCTGAATGCATCATCCGCAGGTCCCCTGAACGCATCATCCGCAGGTCACCTGGACGCATCATCCGCAGGTCACCTCGACGCATCATCCGCAGGTCACCTGAACGCATCATCAGCAGGTCCCCTGAACGCATCATCAGCAGGAAACAGCAGCTCTGGCAGGTTGATCTGCTGAAGAGTGCCATTTTTTTTTTTTACTTTTTCTATCAGCTTTTCCAGAAGCTTTGAGCCTCAGATTCTCCCAACGATCAGGTGCTCTGCTTCAGAGAGGAATCTGAAACACATAGGTTAGAGAATTCAGTCACAGGAAATATACTGTAGGAAAGACAGAAATCATTTATAAAAGCATAAACTATTTTGAGAATAAAATAAAAAAATAAAAAAGTTTATAGTTTATCCACATGTCATAATAATGGCATGAAACATTGAGAAGTTTACTTTCTCTATTTGTTGATTGCTCTATGAGAGTTTATGCGTGTGTGTGTGTGTGTGTGTGTGTGTGTGTGTGTGTGTGTGTGTGTGTGTGTGTGTGTGTGTGTTGTGTGTGTGTGTATGTGTATGTGTGTGTGTGTGTGTGTGTGTGTGTGTGTTTAGGAAGTAAGGATACGGTAAATCAGTGTGTGTGTGTGTGTGTGTGTGTGTGTGTGTGTGTGTGTGTGTGTGTGTGTGTGTGTGTGTGTGTGTGTGTGTGTGTGTGTGTGTGTGTGTGTGTGTGTGTGTGTGTGTGTGTGTGTGTGTGTGTGTGTGTGTGTGTGTGTGTGTGTGTGTTTAGGAAGTAAGGATACGGTAAATCAGTGTGTGTGTGTGTGTGTGTGTGTGTGTGTGTGTGTGTGTGTGTGTGTGTGTGTGTGTGTGTGTGTGTGTGTGTGTGTGTGTGTGTGTGTGTGTGTGTGTGTGTGTGTGTGTGTGTGTGTGTGTGTGTGTGTGTTCGTACCTGTCAGGTTTTTGAAGCGTCTCTTAGCCTCGGCTCTCTCCTCCGAGTCAAAATACCAAACAGTGATGGCGTACCTGAAACAAAAACAAAAACACTGTTAAACACAACTATTTAATAATTGAACAAAACTCTGTATTTTAATGTGGGTGTTTCTATGTAGGTTGTGATTATGTTTTACTGCACTTGAATTCAGAATTTAAAGGTTTCTTTTTAATCGTTTTTCGTCAGTTTTGTGCTTTGAAAATAATACTTTAATTAAAGTTTAAGTTCAACTATATATCTATTTGATCCTAAACTAAATATATGCTGCCTCCCTGTAGGGACACAATGAGATTTGACTCACTAAGTCAGGACTTAAGAAGCTTTACATTTGTATATTTATAAAAAGATCAAATATAAATAAACATCATTAACCCTTATGTTGTGTTCGGGTCTCCCGTGACCCGTTTCAAGTTAGAATGATATAATAATTACGCTCTAGTTGCTTGTATCGGAACAAGGCTTCATGAAATCCTCCACAGCAGATATATAAACACTACAAAACTGATTTGGACCAATTTAGCCAAGTCTGAAGGTCTCTATAAAAAGTGAAAAAAGTGTATAATTTGGTGTGCGGGTCTGGGGAGACCCAGCAGCATTGTTGTGGGTGACTCTGGGTCAAATTTGGCCCAATCAAGATTCATCTTTGACTTTAGACACCCCCCTCCCCCAACGCCTTCATCAACTGTAACAATAATTTAGGGGAGATTGTATTCTAATATCTATTAATAACATAATGATCCACTGTCTTCACTATAAGGAATATAATGAGTGAATGTAATCACATGTTTTACTTTAATATGTGGAATGTTTTTGGGGCCATAGAATAACATTACAACAGCATTGTATGGTTATGAATGCATTATAAGATAGTTATGATGTAGTTAAAACAATATTGGATGATGGTCATTATTTGTGTTTTGGACTGAGATAAATCATGGGTCAAAATCCACCCGCGAACACCATGACTGTTTTGACAGCTTTTGAACACAACACACGGGTTAAGAGCTTTCATTTGAGATGCTTTTTGTTCCAGAAGTTACTTTAGGGGAAATGTTGTGTGTAATTCCACACTCACACCAGCAGGTGGTGCCATTTCTCTGTTCTCAGTGAAAACAACATTTGTATGATTGGGACAGAACTTTAATCAGATAAATCCTTTAGGCTGAACATATTAATCAATCAATGAATACAAAGCAAGATGAAGAACATGTCAATGTTTAAATTATACTGAATGAAATTCGATGAAATCTGACCACGTTTTTTTAAGTGTTTAGTTGATTGACTAATTAATTTAATAATTGTTTGATTATCTGTTTGGTGGGTTATCTAATTTTTTAGTTATCTGATTGGGTGGTTGGTTATCTGATTGATTCGTTATCGGATTGGTTGGGTGTCTATCTGATTGGTTAGTTATCTGATTGGTTGGTTATCTGATTGGTTAGTTTTCTGATTGGTTGTTTATCTGATTGGTTGGTACCTGATTGGTACGTTACTTTATTGGTTGTTTATCTGATTGGTTGTTTATCTGATTGGTTGGTACCTGATTGGTTGTTTATCTGATTGGTTGTTTATCTGATTGATTGGTACCTGATTGGTTTGTTACCTGATTGGTTGTTTATCTGGTTGATTGTTTATCTGATTGATTGGTACCTGATTGATTCTTTATCGGATTGGTTGGTTGTCTATCTGATTGGTTAGTTATCTGATTGGTTGGTTATCTGATTGGTTGGTTGTCTATCTGATTGGTTAGTTATCTGATTGGTTGGTTATCTGATTGGTTGTGTTCTATCTGATTGGTTAGTTATCTGATTGGTTGTTTATCTGATTCATTGGTACCTGATTGGTTTGTTACCTGATTGGTTGGTTGTCTATCTGATTGGTTGTTTATCTGATTGATTGATACCTGATTGGTTTGTTACCTGATTGGTTGGTTGTCTATCTGATTGGTTGGTTATCTGATTGGTTAGTTATCTGATTGGTTATTTATCTGATTGATTGGTACCTGATTGGTTTGTTACCTGATTGGTTGGTTGTCTATCTGATTGGTTGTTTATCTGATTGATTGGTACCTGATTGGTTTGTTACCTGATTGGTTGGTTGTCTATCTGATTGGTTGGTTATCTGATTGGTTAGTTATCTGATTGGTTGTTTATCTGATTGATTGGTACCTGATTGGTTCGTTACCTGATTGGTTGTTTATCTGGTTGATTGTTTATCGGATTGGTTGGTTATCTGATTGATTAATTGGTTAAATAACTGGTTGGTTACCTGCTTGGTGGGTTAGTTATCTGATTGGTTAATGATCTGACTGGTTGGTTACCTGGTATTGAAGGAGGGCTGCACCTCATGGGGGTTCCTGCGGTCGGACCAGAAGAAGAGCAGCCGGTCGAACAGCGGCTCGATGTCGGCCACGAAGGACGTCCCCTCCGGAAAGATCCTGAGGACGCCTCCGTGCTCCTGATCAATGACGAGAGAAGAGAGGAGATCAGAAACAAAACGTGGACTGATTTGAAAACATGAGTCATTAAAATATTTTGCATTATTTTAGTTTGTTATTATAGTTTTAGTCAGAGGTCAAGACAGGACTCTGTAATGAGCGGAGGTCCCTGAACGCACCTTGACGCTCCAGTCCTTGTTGAGGTAGTAGATGCAGGTGATGCAGCGGCCGTCAGAGTTCGGGTTATCAACGTGTTTCACGTAACCTGCCCCGTTTCCAGGGTAACAAGCAACCATCGCCTGGAGAAAAACACACAGAAAACACATTTGATCAGACTTCAGTATTTGACCTGGAACAATATGCAGTTTATTTACATACAGTAGAGCAGGGGAGGCCAACCATTCAGAGGTTAAGAGCTACATTTTTTCTATGTTACTGCAAAGAGCCACATCAAACACACAGTCACTGATACCGCTTGTTTCAGTTTTTTGTTTTCTGGAGACAAGATTTCAACCACGTCACTGATGCATTTTTGTGGCATTGGGATATATATTTTTTAAATCCTCTGAAGCAGAGAGAGGAGCTGTGGATTATTGTTATTGATTAATGCATCAGTGTTTCTTAGGGTCAAAAACACTAAACTCACAACTTAAAATGAAAGCGTTTAGTTTATTTAATAAAAGTGCACATGTTCAATGTGAAAAGTGACAGTACTGTAGTTATAGATTATTTGCAATTTGGTGCTATATATATATATTTGAAAAAAAAATTATATATATTATTTAAACACCTTGAATTTCAGGGGGGGGCGCGGGGCTCAGTTGGCGGAGCGCAGCGCCCCTCCAAGACAATGGTAGGGGAAACACTGGATAATGTTTAATCAACGATAGGTTTCCCCCCCAAAGGTGATTGGTTCACTGCATCGCAGGTATTTTTGTGATTGGCTCTTGGGCCACATCAAAATTAGACGCACTGTCATCCTCTCATACTGACACCTGACATCACACATACACACGCAGGGAGAGCCGGGACGAAAGTAACAGAGCGATTTTATCCGAGCCCAAACAACTTTGACCGGCCAAATTACGTCAGAATTATCAGCATTCGATACTTAACAGACCTACTAAATATCAGGTTTATCTGTCAGGAGTAGTGTTGTCACGATACCAACATTTTGGTTTCGATACCAAGTCAAGAATTCCGATTATTTTTCAAAACAGTCTTAAATGTAATTATTGTGCTTTATTTATTATTTTATTTATATATTTCATATAACTATAACACAAACTTTTAAACAATGAGAACAATAAATAAAATAAATGAGAAGAATTCGTATTAAATAAAATTAAAACATTTCTTACAGACAGGCCTCGTGGTGTCCGTAGGCTTGCCCTCACTGTCAGAGATATAGCTCAAATACTTCAAAATGTCGCTTCTGGCTTGTCAACAAGCCGAGGCGCAGCAGCAGTTGCACTCCCACTTGCAGCCATGTTTCTCGTTTTCTCACATGCTCTGGCAGCTAGCGCGTGCACGAGAGAAGGGAGGGACTTAGAGCGTGCTTGAAAGGGGCGGGACTGTAGGCACGGCTGCAGTGCAGGGAGTGGAAGCAGAGCGCTGAACACACACGGCTCTTATTAAAACAGCGCTTTCTTACCCGAGTACTTTCCCCCGTCCTTCTTAAAGTACCATACTAATGAAACGGAGGAATAGTAACGTTTTTAACGGCAGGGTATCGCGGTATACCTTTCAAGTATCGGTACACCGTGCAACACTAGTCAGGAGTCAGTGGCTCTCCCCCAAACTCACAAAATTCGATATGGACTGAAGAGCCGCATGAAACTAGGCAAAGAGCCGCATGCGGCTCGAGAGCCGCGGGTTGGCCACCCCTGCAGTAGAGTATTTCAGTTTGAGACTACAGAATCAGAATACTAAGGAAGCTCAGCCCAAGTTCAACCAGGAAGACCGTCTTTTCTCATTCATTTCCTATGTCTATGTTACTACTCTCTCTCTTCTCAACAAGTGATCGGGGGCGTCACTCCCCAGCTTAACCAATCACTTCGCTCTATTCTCACAAGCCTATCATAGCGCTCCGCTAACCCTTTTAAATCTGCTCCCCCCTCTGACAGCTGTCATTTCAGGTGACTCGACGCAACCCCCCTCCACCCCTTTCACCTCCTGTCCCTCTGAAGCCAGGGTCAAGCTAAGCCCCTCCCCTTCCGACCCCAACCATCCATTCATCACCACCAGGGTCTAGACCCGGGGGGTTTCATCAGATAGGTTCTACCCTCCCGAATGATACTCCTGCACAACGGGGACTAATCGCCAAAACTCCATTACATTCATTCATTTGTGTATTTCTGGCAATACGTGTGTGTGTGTGTGTGTGTGTGTGTGTGTGTGTGTGTGTGTGTGTGTGTGTGTGTGTGTGTGTGTGTGTGTGTGTGTGTGTGTGTGTGTGTGTGTGTGTGTGTGTGTGTGTGTGTGTGTGTGTGTGCACGTGGTTATCTGCAAATATGTACCACGTTCATCAGGGGTGTGTGTTGTGGTTGTGTGCATACGGTGACAGTTGCACGTACACAAACTGTTAAAAGCATGTGTGTTATTCACGTGTGTGTGTGTGTGTGTGTGTGTGTGTGTGTGTGTGTGTGTGTGTGTGTGTGTGTGTGTGTGTGTGTGTGTGTGTGTGTGTGTGTGTGTGTGTGTGTGTGTGTGTGTGTGTGTGTGTGTGAGCATGTTTGTTTTCCAGAGAAGGAAATCCTGAGTTTAACTCTCTGTTGACTGACAGTGTGTAATCTCTGATGACCACTCGCTGCTCTCAGCCTATCAGCTTCCACTCCCTGTTCGGGACAAAAGGTCGCAGCGCTGCAGGGGGGGGAAGGGGGGGGGGCGTGTAGTATGGAGGGGAATTCCTGACCATTTGTATTTGTTTATGCTTCCTCTGCTTCTTAAGGGGTGGTCAGTGTGTAACTTTATACCTTACAATAAAAGCTCATATGCTACATGGAAGAGTAGAGGGATCTTTGATTAACCCATAAAATATCTTTGATAAAATTCGTAATATAGGATGTTATTTAACACTCACAGTATTTTATGGCAAAAAAGTCTTAATATAGTAAGTATGTCACAAAAGGTCAAGTACAACATGTCACAAAAAAGTCATTTTATTTGATGTGAAAAGAGTCCTTGTAGAGTTTTTCGTACAACATTTGAAAAGAAAAGTCACAGAAAGGTCGTTATACAATCTGGCCAAAAATCTAAGTGTACTATGTTTCTACTATGTTTTAAACACGTCATTAAATACATGTAAACAAGTCAACAAAGTACGTCGGAAAAAGTCAATAATTGTCTTAATATGTAATGTTGCAAACGTTGTTCTACAATATGGAAAAAAGAATATCACGGAGTCAAAAAGTCGGGAAATACATTTAAAAGAAGTCAATAAAAAGTCCTGAGACAATTTCTGTATTGTTATTTGAAAGAATTATTTGTTATTTGAGAGTAAGTCAAAGTACAGTATGTCGGAAACAAGATGTAAACAAAGTGTTAAGTGTGTGTACGGATCTCCTTCAAAGGGCAAACATTGAGCACCTTTGTGATTGACCTGGGGGGTATACTATGAAGCAGGATGTTCTCTTAGCGGCTAACTTCAGGGTAAACTCTGGGTTTCCGGTCCTACGAAGCTGGTTCACTTTTTAGCAGGCTAGATCTCCATGGTAACTGATGCTGAGCGGCTAACCTGCTCCGGAGCAGGTTAGGTTGCAGGCTAAGAGCTCAACTCAGTGAAAGCACTGCCTGCTGACCAATCAGAGCTCAGTGGGCGGAGTTTAAAGCGATCAAGTCATATTACAGGAGAAAGGAAATACAGACAGATACTTTCTGATTGATCTGATATCACCAGCATCGCCAGCTATCAACGACCTCTTGTTGTTCAAAACGATCCTCACCTCTGAAGGTCTCACATCCCGTCCTCTTCCCTTTCCGTACAATAACTACACGCAATATGTTATCCTCATCAAACACACAGGTCCCTGAACGCATCAGCACCTTTAGTTACCTCACTGACGTCAGCGTTTACCACCTGATGTCTGACTTTTGCACGAAACATTGAATGCCACCACTCCTCCTAACAGCTGTCTTTGGGATGTTTTCGAGCATGTGAGCGAGTCCAGAGCTGCCACACACACACAAACAAACACACACACACACACACACACACACACACACACACACACACACACACACACACACACACACACACACACCATCATCTTCATCATCATCATGGTGCAACTGGAGTGAAAATATGTGGAAATAACAGCCAGAGGAAATGATACAGCGTGGAGAAAAAAATCTAAACAAAAGCTCCGAGATGTTTTGAATTCTACTTTATCTCATCTTCCGAGTAAAGAGGAGGAGGAAGTGTGTGTGTGTGTGTGTGTGTGTGTGTGTGTGTGTGTGTGTGTGTGTGTGTGTGTGTGTGTGTGTGTGTGTGTGTGTGTGTGTGTGTGTGTGTGTGTGTGTGTGTGTGTGTGAGTGTGTGTTCCTATTGTAAGTGGGATGACCTGTTTTCTTAAGAAGTTATATCTGATATCACACACACACAAACACACACACTCGTCATACACTGCTGCACTTGAAGACTGGCGGATATGCTAGGAATGTGTGTGTGTGTGTGTGTGTGTGTGTGTGTGTGTGTGTGTGTGTGTGTGTGTGTGTGTGTGTGTCTGTGTGTGTGTGTGTGTGTGTGTGTGTGTGTGTGTGTGTGTGTGCGTGTGTGAGGTGTGAGGTGATTGAATAAGTGGCGGAGTGTGTACGTGAGGATCTCCACCGCTCCATCTGCAGCTGGAGGAAGTGATCGGAGATAAACTGTAGAACAAAGTTTACTTAAATAGATTCATTTCATTTAATCTTTTTATTTCACATTTATACTTTGACTTTCTGTTTATAAAAAAATGTTATTACATTTTATGTGTTTTTATCTTATGCTGGACATTTTATTTTGACTCATTATTGTTTATTAACATAAAAATTTCTTTATTTTATTAAATATTTTATTGGATATTTACTTGCTTATAAAATACTTTTCATACATTCATTTAAATATCTTGCTAGCTGCATGTCAACGTTGTAGATGTTTGTGGTTGTGTTTGGTTGTTCAATATACAGAAACTAATCGTGGTCCTTAAGTCATTTGAGTCGTCTACATATTATACAAATATATGTTTATAGACAGGATGTTGCATATTTGAAAAACCATTCATTTATTACATTTGTTTTACTTTACTTTTCATTTAGCTGACACACTTCTATCCAAAGTAACGTGCGGGTACTTCAATACCTGAACCCTTACGTTGTGTTCGGGTCTCCTGCGACCCGTTTCAAGTTCAAATGATATAATAACTACGCTCTAGTTTATTGTATCTGAACAAGGCTTCATGATATCCTCCACAGCAGTTTTATAAACACTACTAAACTGATGTTGACCATTTTAGCCAAGTCTGAAGGTCTAAAAAAAAAAAGTGTATCATTTGGTGTTGGGGGGGGGAGCCAGCAGAATAGTTGTGGGTGACTCCAGGTCAAATTTGGCCCAATCAAGACTCATCTTTGACTTTAGACACCCCTCCCCCCTTCATCCACTGTAACAATACTTTTCCGCTACATGCACCTGGTCTCCCCCCAGCGGCATAAAAAGACATGGCCTTGTACAATAAAAAGTAAATGACTAGAAATAAACAAGAAAGTAGAAAATGTACATGTTGAATTACAAAATGTACAGTAACAAAATATAAAGCCAGTTATTATATATACATAAGTATGTGAGGCATGGAATATTAAATTATTTATATTTTATTTTTATTTGTTTATTCCACACATGGTAGTTATTTCAAAACAAAACATGTACACTTATACTGTTTTTAATGTTAATTGTCTCGCACAAGGACATTTTGACTGAAGGAGCTCGGGGGAATCGAACCCTCTGATTGGTCGACGCAGATTAACCCCTGAGCCACATGCACCCTACCATTCCTGTTAAAAACTCAGATCTACATTCCCAGCGTTCAATGGGAGTCCATGAGCTCACTTCCTGTCCGTCCTGAAGCGTGTGCTGGTTTCTAAAGCCTTGGCTCAGGGCCCAGAACAGGTCGCTGGACGGATGCCAAAAAGGCTTACACATTAAACTGGAAAGAGATTCTGCAATGACACCTTCAAAACGTTTCCGTATGAAACCGAAAACATCCGGTCTATGCGGGTTAATGAGCAAAACTGACCAAACAAACGACCTGCTCATATCACAGTGAATGAAACAGTGTAAATACAGAAAATGCACGTCAGCGTTTCCTGAGTTTCACCGTTCCAATGTCGCTCTAACACACAGAGGGTACATCCTGATAATGCAGACAACATGCAGACCTGAAGGGGAAACCCTGATGCTCAACAACAATTAAAACCCAACTTTACATATCCACATTACACGTGCATTTTAAAGCTTTTGCACACCACTTATCCACACATACGATTACAACTCTTTGCGTGTGGTCTTTAATAGAAAAGCAACGTTTACAGCCACATGAAAAAGACTTAAAAAAAGACAAGCCCCAAAAAGCTTCGTCACATTGCTGGTGTTTTATATATCCTTCTCTATGATGACATATGAATGAAGGGACCTTTACCAGAAAGCATTTACTGTCAACAACAACAACAACAGCAACATTGCACAACTCAGTCTGTATTCTGACTCGTTTAGATTTCTGCATAGCTTACTGTTTAGTTTCCGTTCAATATCAAGCCTTTCTGTGTTAATCCTATTTCATATTAATTGATTTGTTGAATTTAATTGCATTTGTTTACTTGTACTTGACAGCTCAATAGCAGGTGATACCTCACACTGCACTGAACTTTAATTTGTGCATAATTCTCTATTATTGTATGCCGTTTTTTTTTCTATTTCAGCTTGTTTTCTATTCATTTGACTGCGTTACATCTGACCTGTAGTGACTGTGTTACATCTGACCTGTAGTGACTGTGTTGCATCTGACCTGTAGTGACTGTGTTACATCTGACCTGTAGTGACTGTGTTGATGCAACTTTAACTACATCTCCTGATGTCCAGTATTATATAGATAGATAGTTACTTTATTGATCCCAAATGTCGAAGTTCTTGTCTTACAGGAGCATCAGTGTGTGTTTAGGCATTCAAATATGTCTCCCCCCTCTCTCTCACCTTGGACCTCTCGCGGATCTTCTTGCTCTCCAGCCGGCTCGCGCACACAGAGATCATCTTATCGATCATGTTGAGCAGGAAGTTGATCGCCTCGCAGCCGCGCTCCAACCCGCTCACCCAGGCGATCTTATCCCCGCGGATACTGCTCCGGTGCACCCCGGGAACAGAGCCTACCAGCAGGCCGTCCTGCAGCACCCCGGCCCGGTGCATATCGATCACCTGCTGGAGCACCGCCCCCCCGGCCACTTCCCCCAGGACCCCGTCCAAATAACAGAAACCAAAGTCCTGCAGCGCCGGGACGACCCGCTCCAGAGCCAAGCGCTCCAGATCTGCGTCAGAAACGTGCTCAATGAAAGGCATTTTGCATCAAAATATAAAATAAAGTCAGATTCTGGGAAAGTGTCACTGTCAAAAATTATATTTCACAGCAGAATAACTTTGATTTTATGTGAAACGTGTCACAGAAAGAGTATTAAAAGGTCAGAGAGCGAGTTTGAGACGTTTAATTGGAAGCAGAGATCTACATTAAAAGAGATGAGAGATCACTGACTGCTTCAGAGAGCCCGCGAGCTCTTATGGAGGCTGCGACACTGTCATCCAACAGGTGTGGAGGTGTACTACTTCCGGTGGGTGATTTCAAAATAAACGCAGTAATGCTTTGGATCCAAAGTCTAATCCTGTCCTCATTATGTTGTATTCTTTATCTACTCATTTAGCCAAATACCATGTTTTCTTCTTGTTTTTATATATAATAAATAGCTTTGCAAGAAGTGTGGTGACACAATACTTTAATGTATCAAGGGTGTGGAGGAAACTTCTGAAGGCAAACACTGACGGTTTATTTGGAGCTTCGGCCGGAGAATTCACAAGACATGTCACGGGCCACGGTCTGACCACACGGCTGAGATGCCACCATCAATTCTGAAGACCCCTCCTGTAGCTCCAGGTTTTAGTTCAGAGTGTAATAATCAACATTCTTCATTATAGACTAAACAGCTGAGGACACTGAATCACATTGGTTGTCTGCGTCAGAGGGCGAAAGTTAAATATGTATACTGAATTATTCCCTGACAAAGGGAATATGTTTAAGTATGTTATCAAGTGCTATGGTCAAATAAGCTAAGGACAGAAAATGTATCTACAGGTAGGCCTAAGTGTTATTCAGGAAATACATTTATCAATTATGAAAAGCTCACATTTCCTTTAGCTTTCCGGTTTTAAATCACTTTAAGCGGGATATGTTTTTGTTTTAATTAGAGTTTTTGTATACAGAATTAGAAATATTTGGGCTTTGATTTGAATTTCAGATGCGGGAAAAACATGCAATTGGAAGATGTCCTAATTTATCAAATTGCTGCATTCCTGCAAAACAAGAAAATGATATGATGTGCACATTTTTAGCAACACTTTTACTATTGTACACTATTTTCCTCATTTCCTGACTGTTACACTGATTTATTTTAAATATTTATCTTACTATGTTCATTGTTGTGCACATTATGATTGCTCTGAGAATTTCTCTCTATGTTGTGTCTTTAAGGCACATTAGCAAGCATGGGCGAATCCAGCTTTAATTTTGAAGGCCTACTTTTGAACTTCCGGTTGCATTCTCGGAGATTTACAGAGAGGGAGTGCGATGAGGGAGAAAAGTGAGACGTGCTGGTTGTAATGTTTACTATGGGCCTTTCTCACTTCTCTAATTCCCCTCTACTCCTATCCTCGACGAGGGGAAATTAGTGAAATGAGAAAGGGCTATGAGAGGGAGGAGGGGGGACTCCTTACTCTGTTACACACCAACACATTGTCATTATAACCTTTACTATTTAATGAAATATTGTTAATGATCATTTCAAAAATGTTAACCTAAATTCTGGGGAAATAAGGTGCATAATTCCCAAAATAATAACACAGAAACAGAAACGGTATGTCTATAAGCTTAACATATATGTTATGTATCAATCAGTTTAACAAACTCGTGTTTTCTATTGATTCATTGTAAATAAAGTAAATAAATAACCTCCACTCTAGTACGTGGTCACTCATCCAGGCTACGTGCCCGCCCACTGGGCGTGCCCGCCGCCATTGAGGACAGCACGAGCAGCATGTAGCCCTCGTGCTGCAGCTGCCTCCCTCCTATCCGCGAGGAGGTAAACAGAGGACGTGACGTTCACCACGTGCAGGGAAACACTGAGAACAGCTGGGCTGCTGCTGCACGGGTTACTACCATAGGTTACTACTCCAGGAACATGTGGTGAAGTCAAATCCGTATATTCTGTTACATTTACTAATTAGGTGTAAAACAATTGAATCAGTCACTTAATCCAAGTAACACAGAATAAAGGTGACCTAATTACTTTCAGTTAGCTACTTCTGGATTACCTCAATATCAAATGCAAAGCAAATAAATACACGAGAAAATACTTATCAATAAGATGCTTTTTTTTTTTACTTAAGTGTATTATGCAAGACAACAGAGCAATTAGAAAAGAAGACACCAATGTGTTATAAACATACAGTAAGTCTCCGATTCCTCCTTTTACAACACACAGAATATGCTCTTTTTAGTTTACAACAATATAGTATTTTTTAACATATCACATGTCAAAAAGAACACAATCATTGCACGTAAAGGCAACATATAGGCCACATGATTCTGTTTGGATGACAGAATGAGCCAATGGTGTAGATTACAAAGTCTGTAACTGTAAGTGAACACCGTTACCTTTTTTTCTATCCAGATGCATGTATTATGTTACTCCCCAAGTCTGCTCATATGATTTATATTTATAGATATTCTTGATGCTAAAATTAAGAGCGATTCAGGAATGAGTCGTAACACCCTGAAAATAGTTGGTTCCCTCGTCCTTAAAGGTGGTATGTAATTCACTTCAGAAACACTTGTTGTTATATTCCATGGAATGCTCTTAACATCCTGATAGCAATGAATACATTAAATGCTTTGACAATAAATATACCAAAATGTCATCTGAGGAAGCCGTGGCGCTGTAAAAAGCACGACCAATCATCTGAGCCGGCCCGGCTAAAGTAGCTGGATGGCCTACCTGCCTGTCAGCCTTCCATCTGTGCAAAGACTCATCCTGCGCCCTCATTGGTCATGTGCACATTCGTATGTGTTGGAGGAGGGGCTCTGTAAGGAAGTCTGAAGGAAGGGGCAGATTTTTTTTGGTTGTGTACTTTCAAATTCTAGCGCCCTTGAGCTGGTTTCTGCATTCTTACCTACCCTACCTTTAAGTCAACTATTTTTTTGTATATGTTTTTGTGGTAAGATGCCTGAAATAAGGTCTATGGTTAACACAGGCTAAAGAGATTTTCACCTTTTGTTGTACAACATAAAATATGTCGGTAAATACCCCACTGGTGAATTAAAAAAAAGATGTTGCTAACAAGTGTCTAAATGAGACGACTAAATGTCATCACGCCCAACATTAGCCTCCTTTAGCTCAGCGGTGGTGACGTGAAGTCATGTGACCGTGCTGTAGTTCCTTTATAGCCCAACGTTAGCCACCTTTAGCTTAGCGGTGGTGACGTGAAGTCATGTGACCGTGCTGTAGTTCCTTTATAGCCCAACATTAGCCACCTTTAGCTTAGCGGTGGTGACGTGAAGTCATGTGACCTTGCTGTAGTTCCTTTATAGCCCAACGTTAGCCACCTTTAGCTTAGCGGTGGTGACGTGAAGTCATGTGACCGTGCTGTAGTTCCTTTATAGCCCAACGTTAGCCACCTTTAGCTTAGCGGTGGTGACGTGAAGTCATGTGACCGTGCTGTAGTTCCTTTATAGCCCAACGTTAGCCACCTTTAGCTTAGCGGTGGTGACGTGAAGTCATGTGACCGTGCTGTAGTTCCTTTATAGCCCAACGTTAGCCACCTTTAGCTTAGCGGTGGTGACGTGAAGTCATGTGACCGTGATGTAGTTCCTTTATAGCCCAACATTAGCCGCTTTTAGCTTAGCGGTGGTGACGTGAAGTCATGTGACCGTGCTGTAGTTCCTTTATAGCCCAACATTAGCCACCTTTAGCTTAGCGGTGATGACGTGAAGTCATGTGACCGTGCTGTAGGTCATTTATAGCCCAACATTAGCCACCTTTAGCTTAGCGGTGGTGACGTGAAGTCATGTGACCGTGCTGTAGTTCCTTTATAGCCCAACATTAGCCACTTTTAGCTTAGTGGTGGTGACGTGAAGTCATGTGACCGTGCTCCTGTAGTTCCTTTATAGCCCAACATTAGCTTCCTTTAGCTTAGTGGTGGTGACGTGAAGTCATGTGACCGTGCTGTAGTTCCTTTATAGCCCAACATTAGCCACCTTTAGCTTAGCGATGGTGATGTGAAGTCATGTGACCGTGCTCCTGTAGTTCCTTTATAGCCCAACATTAGCCACCTTTAGCTTAGCGGTGGTGACGTGAAGTCATGTGACCGTGCTGTAGTTCCTTTATAGCCCAACATTAGCCACCTTTAGCTTAGCTGTGGTGACGTGAAGTCATGTGACCGTGCTGTAGTTCTTTTATAGCCCAACATTAGCCACCTTTAGCTTAGCGATGGTGATGTGAAGTCATGTGACCGTGCTCCTGTAGTTCCTTTATAGCCCAACATTAGCCACCTTTAGCTTAGCGGTGGTGACGTGAAGTCATGTGACCGTGCTGTAGTTCCTTTATAGCCCAACATTAGCCACCTTTAGCTTAGCGATGGTGATGTGAAGTCATGTGACCGTGCTCCTGTAGTTCCTTTATAGCCCAACATTAGCCACCTTTAGCTTAGCGGTGGTGACGTGAAGTCATGTGACCGTGCTGTAGTTCCTTTATAGCCCAACATTAGCCACCTTTAGCTTAGCGATGGTGATGTGAAGTCATGTGACCGTGCTCCTGTAGTTCCTTTATAGCCCAACATTAGCCACCTTTAGCTTAGCGGTGGTGACGTGAAGTCATGTGACCGTGCTGTAGTTCCTTTATAGCCCAACATTAGCCACCTTTAGCTTAGCGGTGGTGACGTGAAGTCATGTGACCGTGCTGTAGTTCCTTTATAGCCCAACATTAGCCACCTTTAGCTTAGCGATGGTGATGTGAAGTCATGTGACCGTGCTCCTGTAGTTCCTTTATAGCCCAACATTAGCCACCTTTAGCTTAGCGGTGGTGACGTGAAGTCATGTGACCGTGCTGTAGTTCCTTTATAACCCAACATTAGCCACCTTTAGCTTAGCGGTGGTGATGTGAAGTCATGTGACCGTGCTCCTGTAGTTCCTTTATAGCCCAACATTAGCCTCTTTTAGCTTAGCGATGGTGAGGTGAAGTCATGTGACCGTGCTCCTGTAGTTCCTTTATAGCCCAACATTAGCCTCTTTTAGCTTAGCGATGGTGATGTGAAGTCATGTGACCGTGCTCCTGTAGTTCCTTTATAGCCCAACATTAGCCTCTTTTAGCTTAGCGATGGTGAGGTGAAGTCATGTGACCGTGCTCCTGTAGTTCCTTATAGCCCAACATTGACTTTTTAACAAGTTAAGTTTAGATTGACCTTTATATAGATTTGACCATTTACTACTTTTCTGTGAATTGTATGGTAGATGCAGCTCTACTCTAATACTAGCTTCAGTTATTACTGTAAATATTATTGTCAGCTGGTGTATCAGTCTTATCAGTATTATTGTCAGTAGCTTTCTGCAGCAGAGACACTTTTTGACCCCGCCTGTTGTGTTCAAGAACATCTGTAGGAGAAACAACCCTTTATCTGATTACATAATACTTACTAAGGGGAGTTTATGGGTTATTAAAAGATCAGAAGTGTCACATCGCTCCCTGGAAACGGCGATACTCGCTCCCTGGAGAAATGCGAGGGTGTACGTGAGGATCCACATGAGGTAATCGCCTTCCGAGGAATCAGGACCTTCTGTAAACTGGTTTCAGTGTAAACAAAGCTCAAAATAGCCGTGACACAGAGAGCTAAAGGTCAGAAAGTATAAAGAAAGGCAAGGTTATTTTGGTAAATTCTGCTTTTTTCTTTCAATTTGGATGGACGCCATTTGTATGACAGCAACTATGCAATGTGTTCACCTATAAATACATTTATACACACCTAATTTTACATATATTTGGGTTATATTGGGAGTCTTTCCGACTTGCAAGTCCTTTGAATATCAGGGGATTTTATTTAGATCCAACAGTATTTTCTATGCGTTTTTGCTGACATGACGGCGGTTCAAACTCCAGTAGCAGCTTGTTTTGTATACGTGAGAAAAGCTTCATAGTCTCAGTTAACCAGTAACCAGGCCTCTTGTTTCCATCTGATCCGCTGCCAAAGCGAAAGGGAAGGAACGATTCCTTGGAAGTGAGTTGTAATCAGAGCGAAGCCGTTGACACGTGAGTGATGGCTTTTTAATAAGGAATGGAGATTCAAGCTGCTGATAGCTGATAATAAGGAGATTACAGTTTAGGACGGCCATAATGTGTCATGTTCAGATACAGCATTTGCTTCATTTAGTTTTTTCGTATAAATTAAGTGTCTTTTGCTAATGTTCAGTTGAAAACATATATTAAAAATACAAACTGTGTCACGGCTATTTTTGATTGTTTTCCAAAATAGTTTGTTTACTATATGCATAGGATTTACACATCCTCTCTCAGTAGCTATACATCCTGATACATAATACACATTTCTTAACGTGGGGTTTTCAAATTGTCATTGTTCTGCCGACCATGGATAAGATTTGATTAACAACAACAAACGTTATGTTACTTTTGTAAGAGCAAAACACAAAAAGTGGTAATTCTTAACAGTTAAAGGTGGTAGGTAATTCACTTCAGAAACACTTGTTATATTCCATGGAATGCTCTTAACATCCAGATAGCAATGAATACATTAAATGCTTTGACAATAAATTCATAAAAAATAAAAAATCTCATCTGTGGAAGCCGTGGCGCTGTAAAAAGCACGACCAATCATCTGAGCCGGCTAAAGTAACTGGATGGCCTACCTGCCTGTCAGCCTTCCATCTGCGCACAAACTTATCTCGTGCCCTCATTGGTCATGTGCACGTTCGTGTGTGTTGGAGGAGGGGCTCTGTGAGGAAGTCTGAAGGAAGGGGCACATTTTTTCCGGTTGTGTATTTCCAAACTATAGCGCACTCAAGCTGGTTTCTCCATCCTTACCTACCCTACCTTTAAGCAGCTTTTTATTTAATGTTGTATTTATTTCACTTATTATCTCCCTTCATTTCAAAGTGTGCATCTTGCAATAAAGTCAGATGCTTGTTATTATTATTTTTCTGACTCTCCAAAATCCAGGTTCTTTCCAGGCCAACAACCGGGCTGAGTATGCTAGTAAGAGAATCGCTGACAACTACAACAAGATGAACATATTTGACCGTGATTTAATTGTAATACACGTTTCAAAATGATGCCGAAGTAACAACATACTGATACCGGTTCGTAAAAACCATGAATGAATGCTTTGACCAGTCTGCAGACAGACGGCAGGCGAAACACCTTTTAAAAATGCGTGTTTTCTGAATGGTGCTTGGCTAAGCTAACGCAGTATATGCTCCGACTGTCCACACTCACAACAACGGCCTACAGACATAAATAAACCAGCGACTGTATTCGTGACATGACACAGACAGTCTGTGGTTTGTACTTGTTTAACTTGTGTCTAGTTTCTGAACAGATCTGAGGAGCTGTGAGCTCTGAGGGCTAACAGCTAACGGCTGATGTTGGTTTTGTGTTTCTCATCGAAGATGACGTCACGGCTCCGCCTGCACTGCGTTACTATAGTTACTGCCCCAGTTCCTAAACTGTAATGGAGACGCAGCATAAAGTGAGCCTGGCCTAATGAGGCCTAGCCATACCGTACTAAGCGAGACCCCGCAGTGGAAAAGCGTCATAAGTTATCTGAGTGGTCTCAAACGTTTTTTTAGACCACTCAGCGCCTGCTAAAATCTCGCCTAGGGCAGCAAATTGGCTAGAACCGGCCCTGAATCCAGTAATTGATATATGATCTAGAAATGTTGCACTACATATAACGAGAAACAATATTTGTTGTTACTTTAACTATATGTTGATGGCAGATAATGGACATTCTTTAAAGTTCTAACCTAATAAATAAATACATTTAATTGTCTGCTGGGAGCTTCTTTAAGAAAACATGCAAACAGCTGCTACTTTAAAACTGTATATTCAATGCTGTCTTAAAGGTCCCATGTCATGCTTTTGTGGTTATCACCCATCCCCTTGTGTTTAATGAAGGTTGTTCTGCATGTGAACGGTCTGCAGAGTCACAAACCCTCAAAGTACACCCTGTAGGGAGTAAAACTCTAACACAGAAGACCTGTCTATGCTAGTCACACACACACACACACACACACACACACACACACACACACACACACACACACACACACACACACACACACACACACACACACACACACACACACACACACACACACACACACACACACACACACACACACACACACACACACACACACACACACACACACACACACACACACACACACACACACACACACACACACACACACACACACACACACACCTTATAGGACAGAGATGAGAAACCAATGTGAGTTTGGAACATTGAACAATGTAAATCTATTCTAGTAGACCTCAACAATGGAACTATGATCAGTAGAAATGGCCATGACACGGGACCTTTAAATAAAACACAACCATCTAGTGTCTAATTAAGGCAATTACATTTCTCAGATACATGTTGTGTGTTTATCAGTTTTTCTGCATGACCTTTAGAGGCTTTTCACTATGAATTATTTTGAAACTGAACCAAAACAACATCTCACTACAAACATACATTTAGGACCGTATATGGCAGGGAATATAAAAGAGATTAAACTGACATTTGAGAGATTGAGGCTACTACAAACATTCTCAAATAGTAAAAGGTAAGAAAGATGTCCTTGTGTTGGAGGTGTTGGTGTTCAGAGTAGAGTACAGACACAGCATCACAACATGTGCATGCGGTACAGACTGTTAAATATAAGCTCTTACTTTGAATTCCCTTCATCACAAACACAAACGTAACATGTGTGATATGTCACCTGCACTGATCACTAGAGTACAGCAAAGTCACCTCAGGTAGAACCAACATCATTGATTCTCCCTTTAATGACTTCAGGATCAAAGAACAGTGTTTAGTAGTTTCCAGAAACCACATATTTTATTCTCTTCGCCAACAAAAACTTTACAAATATGTATACAAGAATATATACACACAATTTAGAGAACGGTTCAGTTTTTTAAAGAGGGATATCAGTAGTTGTGCACACACACGTTAAAAAGGTGATTATACATAAAAGTGGAATTTTATAAACATTTATCGTTTTCTGTACAAAGAGGACACTTGTGTGGGGTGGGCCTGCTTCAGTGGGGTCATTTGAATCCTCGCTGAAAGCTACGTTTCAAGGCAAGACTTTAAGGTTCACGACGTGAGATGGATGGCAATGAAACCTCCGCGTGTTTACGAGCAGCTGCAGCCAAAACTACAAACAGAGAAATAATTAGAGCTTCCACTCTGCAGGGAGGGGCCGTCTGACCCCCTCCAGCCTGCTGTTAATAATGACTCCATCTCCCAGGCTATACTTCCTTTTAAGCCTGAGTTATATTATTGTGAAATGCTCATTAACGTCCCCCCAAATGCCCCCATGTTTGGCTACTGGTGTACCTTTGAATCTTTGGCAAGTTAAAATTACAAGAAAAGGAACACCTGATAAAAAGGTAGATTCTGATTGGAGTTTTATTTCCAGAGTAAAACAATAAACTAAATCACAATTATTTACAATAAATATAAGACAGATCTCATATCTCAGCCCCCCCCCAGATTACACGCTATTTACACAACCTGCCCGTCTTTCTGAAGCGGGAGAATAAGGATGGCTGAAGCTGCTCTGACTTACTCGCCCGAAGCTCCTGATGAAATAATCTTATTTGGCTCGTAAAGGAGTATCAAGGACGTCGGCCTCTTTGCAAAAAACTCTAAGACAACATTGGTTTTCATGTCTTAAAAAGGAATAAAAGAAATGGTCTAATCAGTCTTTAAACAATCATGTAATCAAACATTTTGTAAAAACAGTGAGCTTGATTTAAAAATAAAAACAAGTGAAGGAAACCGAGCAGCCTTCGAGCCCAACGCTGTTCACAAGATGCTCCAACGTGACCTCAAACACGATGTTCAGAGCTTTGACCTTTGACCTTTGCTAGGGAATAGGACAGGAGGAGGAGGAGGAGGGAGGTTCTGCCTCGACATGGCTGGAAACGATCCCCGCTTCGAGCCCTGGAGAACGCAGACAGGAAGTCAGAGGGGACCGTTGGAGGGAAAGAGCTGGTCCTCGTGTCACTGGACGACCTCGAAGTAGTGCAGGATGGCCATGATGTGCTGCGGCATGAAGACGTAGCCGGTGTAAACAGCCATGCCGGCCACTGAGATCAACAGAGAGTCTGAAGGAGAGGAGTTAAGGAGGAAGTGACCAAGGAGATGTAGGTTTCTACAGCAGGAAGCATTATATACAATCTGGAGGAGGCGGGAACATAACTGTTATTTTATATATCACAGCTCTCAGATATATACAGAGCCTGTCTCTGATTGGCTGAAACACCAAACAGATCATTGCAGCATTACCCATAATCCCCTCTGTTTCAGCCCTGTTTCCAAAGTGCTGATTCTCTGTCTGTTACTTTAGATCAGGGGTGGGGAACCTCCGGCCTCCGGGCCGTATACGGCCCGCGAGACCATTTGGTACGGCCCTCGAGGTAATTTATAAACACACGCAAAAAAGAAAGAAATTCAAGAAATCTAGACCGCAAAATAATTAAACAAGTTTGTTTTTCCTGGCCAAGTTCAGGGTCCTTGAACACAACACGAGCCTAATGTGTCATCACGTGGTATATGTCTCGTCTGACAGGAGTGTAGTTCTAACGGAGAGCACCAGAACGCGGCTCCGGGCCGGGACTTCACAAATGTCAGTACCCATAAGGAGCCGTACACATGCCGCAGCTTTTGCGTGGCTGTGTCTTTAGTTGAAAGCCCAGTGGCGATCTGTTCATCTGTCATACTGATCATACAGTCAATAACTTAGTTGTTATTAGCATCTGGTTAGCTAGCTATGCTAACAAATATAAGAAGCTTTTTCTCCAACCAGTGAGGTAAAGGCACATCTTTATATGATCATTATAGTTATAGAAAAATAAGAGAATAAAGTAAACAGGTATAAAATACTAATATGACGGTAAAAAAAAGTTGTTATTAATAAACAAGAATACAGTTTGAAAGGGAAGTGATTTGTAAAATATCCATAAAGAAAAAAATCTGCTTACAGTCTCAAAGTGCACCAGATTGATGCTTTTAACTTCAACATTTAAAAGAAATCTTCCTGGTGATGCTTTTATTTGCCAGCATGTGTGACCTAAGTTTGACATCGTCTGTCCGGACAATTCGACCTATTTAACGTTATTTTGCATATAGTCAAAGGTAAGTTAGAACTAAAACAAAGTGTTAAAAACTCTCCAACACATTAGCTCGTAGCCTTTAAATCAGCAATCAAGATTAAATGAATTGTTTGTTGTTCTTTAAATATATGTTTGAGTGCTGTTCTCCTCCTCCAGCAGTATAAAGTCAATCAAGCCAGGCTCCCCTTAAAATCATATTTATTAAATGATTTTGATTTTGATGACACTTCAAACTAGTTCGGAACCGTCAATAACTTTTGATTCAGTGACTACAATTTAACGAATACAATCCCTGATCGGTACATTATGGTCATCCATCATTAGTCTCTGATAGTGTTACGTTATTATGAGAGTGCTCTCATACTTATTTTCACTAAATGTTTTTCTACGGACGAAAAGTTTATTATTATTCCGCCGACTTATTTTGCCGCGCTTCTTCTCCCGCATTGAACATCGCAGAAACTCCGTTCAAACATCAAAACGTTCAGCTCGGTCGGGAATCGATGGCTATTACTTTTCTCATTCATAACTTTCATAATTCCAGAGATACATCCCATAATTCATCACATTTGTAACATTGAAGTCAATGGAGAAACTCTTCAACTTCAACAAATCGTCATGCGACTTCAAACGCTAACTGTTCCTTCATACTTTCACTCAGAAACCTCGTTCCAACTTTAAAATGTTAAACATCTTTCTGACATTATTCGAGTAAAACAACTTTTAAATCTGATTCTTACTTTTAGAGATATTAACCATTGTTCAGACCTTGTTAAAGAGGTTTTCTTCAGATTTTAACATTAACTAGAGTGTGTGATGTCACAGCTGGAGGGTAAGAAATCTTGACATTTGCCTTAATATTTTAAAACTGCCATAATTCCCAAACCCTACATTCCTGAGACATCATTTTTGTATGACAAATGTAGAAAAACATCTCGTAGCTTGAAAAATGACATTAAGCAAAAATAATTAAACAAAATGCCTCTTGAGGGCATGAAGTGACAAAAACGTCCAACATTCCTCCATTAAAGCTCATTGTAATTTCAGGCAGATATTTCCTCACGGTAGCAGCAGCACCTTTTAGTTAAACTGCCAAAAAGGCAACATTATTAACCCGAAACTACACAACAATTAAACTTCAGATACTCAACTTCCTTGACATGCTTCACGTTTTGAAATCTCTCATTCAGAACAATGGAAACCTGTGATCTATGCATACCTCGTTAGCTCAACTATAAACACCTGTGTCATGGAACACGATGATGTCATCGCTCCACCTGACATGCTCAGAGCAGCAGACTTCAGATAGAGGTTAACGGTCCTGCCCTCAACAGCTCTACGGCAATTATGGGGTGTCATCATCATATGACGAAGAGAGAGAGAGAAGAGAGAGAGAGAAGAGAGAGAGAGAGTAATGTAATAAAACACAGTTTTCTCATAACTTCAGTGAAAATAGTACTCCAAACAGCCCAAAACTTCACAGGTTTGGTAACGATGCAGCCATCAACGCATCTAAGCGTAGTATGGTGTGTCATCAAATGCCGTTGCCATGGCGACAGACCACTCGCCATGAAACACGATGTCACTGTAAGTCGAATCGTCCCCCAATCTTCACTTGTATATCACCGGTCCATGCCTCAACAGCTCTACGCCAAATCTGAGATCTCACCATATGCCGTTATATCCATGGAAACGCATCTCTCGCCATAAAACATGATGTCGCTATAACTCCTATGCAAATGTTCAAAAAGTGCTAAAACTTCACCTGTGTGCTAACAGTCCGGCCGTGAAGACATCTACGGGACAGTTTTGAGATTTCTTCAAATGCCGTTGCCATGGCAACACAATGCTCGCCATGAAAAAAGGTTCTCATAACTTCAGTGAAAATGCTCCAAACGCCCCAAAACTTGACAGGTTTGGTAACGATGCAGCCATCAACGCATCTAAGCGTATTATGGGATGTCATCAAATGCCGTTGCCATGGCAACAGATCATTCGCCATCAAGTTAGTTCAGAAGTTTGCAGTTCAAATATTCTGCTGCTTTTACAAGCGTTTTTACTTTCTTTTCTTCTCTCATCACACATTCAAGCCCCCAGTGTTCATGTATCATTTCAATCTAAATGCTTCACTTTCTTCTTACACATTACATTTCAGCATAGCAGTTTAGAGTCAGCTTTTAGGCATAAAGCATTCCCACTAGCAATTTCTTCAGGAATTGTATTCTCTAGTTTGATTCTGAAATTGTATATATTTATATAAATATATACAAATATATATATATATATACATATATTTATATAAATATATACATATATATATATATATATATATATAAATATATATATATATATATATATATATATATATATATATATATATATATAAATATATATATATATATATATATATCAGTGGCGAACCATCAGGGCCTTCAAGGTATTCAGAGAATACCCTGGAACACTCAAAAAAATCGATTTCATTATATAAATGAAATGTATATAAAATGAATAAATGAGAATCGTATCTGTGTTGCTGATTTGTAATATCACAGTGTTACGTTGATTTGTTTGTCCTTCTCGGACCATGCACTACGCATTTCAGTGGTGGGGCGGCGGCGGGGTGTGTGTCTACAGAAGGTCCAGTTGTGATAGACACGGTTCGCCACTGATGCATATATATGTGTGTGTGTGTATATATGTCCGCATCTGTAGCCTGTTATTGTCTCATTATACCACACTGTCAATTAATTAAAAGTAAATAAAAATATATAAGTCATCATGAACCCATCTGTCCATCAGACAGAGGGCTGCTGTGCCTCCTGTCATCATTAATGGACGTCTCTTGAAAATGAACGCTCAGAGGAGAGGAGTTCTCATTTCTCTAACCGCCTGCTGCTTCCCCTCCTCTCTCCTGTGGTCGGGACTAAGTCTTGAGGATAGAGAGGCCAAGTCCCTCCCTTTCCGGTGGACCTCCATTGTCAATTTAAAAGATAATTTTGAAAGTCAAAAAATTAAAATGTGTGGTAAAACTGTGAAGTAACACTTTTATTTGTGTGAAACCGCTCAATGAACTACATCTCCCGTCTCACACCACACACCAGACGGCCGTCACGTTGGCACATTTCACTTCTTTCTTTCAGAATGAGGCGGAAAGTATTAAAAGAGGTGAAAATCCCTCCAAGTCTGGGCGTGTTGAGAGCTGTACACACACACAAGGGGAGTTAGTCGGTTCATAAGAGCCAGCATGCGGGACCGGCTTTACAAGGTGTCGGTGAGTAACACGAGTGTAACGTTAATGACATCACCTACGGGATTCTGGGATTTGTAGTCTTTCTAGTTGCGTATTTCTCATAGTCTTATATTTCAACAGTTTTACAACAAACTGTGACTTTTTTGACGTGGAAATGATTTGTTAAGATTGACAAACATCATATGTGTAATTCGTGGCACAATTCAAACGGGATCGAAAGATAATCTTTCTCTCTCCATTGGCTTCAATACATAATTTTTCTGAAATAAGGTCCCGTGGGTCGGAACTAGAAGGGCGGGACTTCGCCTCTCTATGGGAGTTGAATTAGAGAAATGAGAAACCTTCGATGTGTTATGTGGTGTGCGTAGTTTAATCTTTTCATATTTAAGTTTGTAGCAAGTAGTATCATTTAGTAAAAAGCCTAAATGAATGCCAACACAACCTCATTAGGATTATCAGGTAGAGAAGTAAGTGCTCTCTTCTGACCAATAAACAACACGTCATACTTCTTCTACAACTACAGGATTGGTGGCACCCTCGGTGGGCTCATTTTGACTACCATGAGTAGGGAGGCTGTGGCTCAGTGGGTATTGTGCTGGACTTCGTATCAGGGGGTAGCAAGTTCAAACCCCACTGCAGTCAGCATGTCATTGTGTCCCTGAGACACTTCACCCCAAATTGCTCCTGTGGGGATCGTCCACAGTACTGAATGTATGTAAGTTACTTTGGATAAAGGCAACGTGACATGTCATGTACTGTTGCAAACATTGGATATAGAGAGCACAACATGAACTTATTACCTCCACTTTGTACAATCTTTGGCAAATAAATAGGCAATCTGTCCAACCCAGATGACAGTCAACTTAAACTTCTAAATTGACCGAAATTATTTTAAGAAAGCCCACAGAAAGTTCAGATATTGCCATTTTCTGGTTAAAACTGCCATTTGTGATCCTGTAAATGTCAGAAATGCATCCTCAATAACCAAAAGAAAACTACTTCAAAGTCCTCCTGATTACTCACAAAGCCCTCAACAACCAGGCCCCCTCTGCCCCACATACCTGCTGCACCCCCACACCCCTTCCCCCTACCTCACAGACCTGCTGCACCCCTTCCCCCTACCTCACAGACCTGCTGCACCACCACACCCCTTCCCGCTGCCTCCGCTCATCAGAAGCCAACCTCCTATCCATCCCCACCCGCACCAATCACCGGACCTGGGGGGACAGAGCCTTCTCCGTCTCTGCCCCCTCCCTCTGGAACTCACTCCCACAACCCATCAGAGACTGCACCGACCCCACCACCTTCAAAACACTCACAAAAACACTTTTAATGGGTGATTGTTTTTGTATTGCTTGATTTTAAATGTAACTATATATATATATTGAGCACCTGTAAAAGCGCTAACAAAATTAATCTATTATTATTATTAAAATCAGCCACACAGAGAGTACAGATATTGTCATTTTCTGGTTAAAACTGCCATTTATGATGCTGAAAATGTCAGAACTGGACTCTGCATCCTCAATAACCAAAAGAAAACGACTCCAAAAACAAAACTGAAATACTTCTTCTACAACTATACGAGTGGTCTCTTGATTTGGCATTATTAAAGAATGAATACAATATTTGTTCTTGTCAAGAATACACCTCAAACAGCTTTAACGACTGGCAATATACGTATATGTCCTGCTACAGTAGATATGTATATATATAATTACTGTTAATTGTTTTATTTGTATAACTTGTTCTACCTTTTAATTATTGTAATGCTAGAAAACATTGCTGAGGTAACAAGCTAATGAATAAATAAACGACCTACCTACCTACCTACTACATTATACACACGCAAAGTATATGTAGTTATTCAGTAAAAAAGTTAGTGCATTATCAGAGCTAAAAGCCAGGTTAGCTCTACAGACGTTGTAGCTACAGTTAGCACATTAGCTCGTTTAGCTGCAGTTGTTTGTCAAAAGGATACTAAACACCGTCCTCTCCCAGGGCTCCAGCATGTACAGCGCCGTCACCAGAATATACTGGTAGTAAAACCACGATAAACTCTTCCAGCAGTCTCCCAGAGCCATAGTTATTATAACTTTTACCAACGCCGACTTCTGTTTCTTTTTATCTCAATGTTTCTTGTCCTCCTTTCTGCGTGAGATGACGTAACACATAGCATAACGTAACACATAAGGTGCTCGTTTCAGCCAATCAGAGTCCGGCGTTCGGGCGTGCGCATGTGACGTAGGCTAGGGAGTTCCAACATTCGGGAATCAGAATATTTTTTAATTTAATTTACTCTCAATTCATCGGTTCGTTTCAATTGTATTTCTTTCTTAAACCAGTAAATGGAAAAGCGACTGCAATATTTTTTTGTTTTTTACTTTAATAAAAAGGCCAGAGGATCTTTGGAACGAGGCGGAATTCCCGGAAGTAGTTTCCAAATAAAAAAGCCCTGGTCTGATAAACGCAAAGGAAGGACTAAACTACCAAAAACAAGAGTTGAATCTAGAGTCATATGATATTCTAAGTTCTTAAAACATTGATTTTAATTTCTAACAGTTCCTTTGATAGTGTGTGTGTGTGTGTGTGTGTGTGTGTGTGTGTGTGTGTGTGTGTGTGTGTGTGTGTGTGTGTGTGTGTGTGTTTCTTTCTTAAAGCAGCAAACAGAAATCTTTGCCCCCTTTTACATACATTTTTTTCAAATGTTACATAAAAATGTTTTTTAAAGTAATATATATATCACTCTTATATCATTCTTATTTTAATCATTTTTGGTTTTTGTTTTAGTATAATTTTTTTAATCAGGCTTTAATTAGGCTGTGGCTGTGAGGTACTGCAGTTGTTTTTCAGTCTGAAGGTTGTGGGTGCAATCTCCGCCATGCAGTCCTTGTTAAATTGTTAAATATCTGATGTCACAGCTAGAGTTAAGAAGAGTTTTAAAATAAAGAGATCTCAAACCTGCTAAAAAAAACATCCCTTTACTCAAACCTGTAATCTATTAAATACATGTTATCTTAATAATTTAATAAATGTTGTTCACAGAATACAAGGTTAGCCAAACCAGTTGTATTTATTTAATATAGTTCATTCAATGATCTATTTTATTATCATGTCATACTCGTTAAACGTTATACCTTGCTATTTGTGTATTAAATGTGGACAGTGGACCCCTAACAATGTATTGATCCATGAATTGACTATATCTGGACCATCTTTGTCATAGAAGTCCTCATATAGGAAATGCACAATTGACTCCCGTTTCTTTTAATAAAAGCTACCGTGACTTTCTGTTTGATAAAGTTACATGCCTTTAAACATTATGTCATCTTAAAAAGTTGGAAAGCCCACTCTACGTTAGGGCTGAACGATTAATCGATTTTCAAATCGCAAAGCCTGCGATTCTTTTTAAAACTTTTGTTGTTCTTCTTGTGTGTCAGTCACCCGCACCAATCAGAAGTGCTGTGCTCCACATGTACCAGCCATTGTTAACCAATCAGAAGTGCTGTGCTCCACATGTACCAGCCTTTGTTAACCAATCAGAAGTGCTGTGCTCCACATGTACCAGCCATTGTTAACCAATCAGAAGTGCTGTGCTCCACATGTACCAGCCATTGTTAACCAATCAGAAGAGGCCCATGATAGAAGGTGATAGACAGATTGATCCAATCACCTGCCAAGTATCTTTGAAAGTGCCTGCCCTTTCCAAATGGCTTCCAATGGAGCTTTAGATGGTTTGGTGAACCACCTGAGTCAGGTTAGTAATGCTCCATCACATGTTTCTATCACAGGGTGAATCTGAAACTGAGATTGACTTTAAAGCAACCCAACGGAACTTTCTTGTAAGTTTAGTTCTTTCACTCGTAGCTCTGGCTGCGTTGGTGCTAGAGGCGGGAGCACGTTGATGCGAGCTTCCTAGCCGGAGATATGGCCGCATTTTACAATAAACTTCCGTTGGGTCGCTTAAAAACAAATATCGCAAATCGAATCGCAATATCTGTCAGAAAAATCGCAATTCGATTATTTCCCCAAAACGTGCAGCCCTACTCTACGTCTCATATATTTTATTGGGCGTGAGAATATGTCAGCAGTTTAAATGTGACTACAGAAATGTCAAACACACGTTCATTTCGAAATAATGCCACCAACTTGTTAAACAGAATGCACTTGCAGGTTTATTAGGAAGTAAAGAATATCCCTCTCAGTACACGTTGTTCACAATTCTTTAAAAAATATATGGTTTCTAGGCAACGCACTTTAAGCCCCTCTTTTTGCCATTCATAAGCAGTACAAACACCTGTCCTACATAACATCCCATAATGTAGTGTCAAGCAGCTATAAGGACATTCTTAAGTGTTTATTAAGGGACAGTTTGTGTCAACAATTATAAACTCTCCTCTGAAGACATATTTAAATGATTACAACTGGAGTGTCCGTCCTCATGTATTTATTATGTGTATACTGATTATGAATGCCAAATAGCCAAGTTACCGAGCCATATCAAAAAGGGTTGAGTGTGGTGTTAAAACAAATTGAGTATCAATCAATATATCACAAGTAATAATAGACGCCTCAAATGTGGGTTTTATTTATGCGGTCCAGTACTGATCGTAGGAGCTGCAAAAAGGAGTTCCAGTTTCTGTGAGATATTTAAAAAGGTCACACATCGATGATATCCCGCTGACACTCCCGAGCTATTCAGATTGTTTCCGTCTCTTCAAGCAGGTCGAATAAACCAACGATGATATCAACTCAGAGTCTACATCGAATTTGATTCTGCCCTCTCAGCCAGAAATCATCAGTCCTCCTCCTCCTCCTCCTCCTTCTTCTTCAATCCTGTAGCTAAAAAAGCTGCAGTGAGGTGAACAGTCCCGGACAAACCCCCTGAAATAAAAGCCTCCCTGCCGGTGTGTCTCAGCAGTGGCTGGCCAGGATGTTGAAGAAGTGGTAGACCTCGTCTTTATCGAAAACGGCGACTTCTGTGGAGCATTCTGTGCACCAGACGGGGTGGTAGACCTCCTCAGAGTTCATCCCCGCGGGTTGAGGCTCCGGAGTCTCGTCAGCTATGCTTTCTGTTTCTGCTCTCTGTCCCCTCCTCCTCTTCCTCTTGCTGCGCTTCAGGTCCTGCTGGATTTTGTAGCGCAACACCTCGTCTCTCTTCACGATGCAGTTCATCACGAACATGGCTCGGTACTGCGTCTGGTACTTATCGTGCCTGAGAGGAAACACACAAAAACACTTCAGTGGAGGAAATCAGCTGAGGGACAGTTTGAACACAAAGGCAGCTGGGTAATCATCATTAAACCCTGCTTCTGTGACAATAGGTAATTTTCCCGTTTAGTTCCGTTAGTGCCAGGAATTTTGCGTTCACACCAAAAAGAGAATTTGGTTCAGAGAACTTTTACCCCAATTTTTAGTGCCTGCTAGAGAGGTGGTACTATCCTGGAGAGAAATAAGTTCCAATTTCTATTGGCTGGGCGAATTGCAAACCACGCCCCTTAAAACTCTGAAAAGTTTTTTGAAGCCGCCGTTGTATTTACTGTCATTAGCATTATTAGCATTAGCATTAGCCCAGCGCACCAACGGAGAGAGACTAACTTATGGCAACACAAAATAAAACATGGGAGCGGTGGAGATGAGGAGGTGTCGGCGTTCTGGTGATTTACTCTGAAGGCTTCAGTAGAAGCTGCTGGGAGTCCCAGCAGCTTCTACTGAAGCCAGTCCCCAACTCCGGGGACTTCCGGCCGGGGACTCCGGGTGGCAGTATACGCCGTGAAGTTGTTTGCGGCCTGCCAGTAAACCCAAAGCAGCAGAAGAAGAAGAAGTGACGTCAGCGGCTTCATTTGCCTAATCCTCCCTCAGGGACTTATTCCGGTGTGAACGCGATCTGTACTTAGCTCCATGGGGGAACTAAGTGCCGGCACTAAGTACGGCAAAGTACTTTGTGTGAAAGCGGCTAATAACTGTTTAGGACTAAAAACTAAAAACGTTATTATCTGATTCATTTATTTTTGATAGTGTTTAGTCTAAAGTTAACTTGCTCCCAGGTCTAATGCTCAATGGTCTTATTTGGTTCAACCAACATCCCAAACCCAAATCAATTCAGTTTACAACCTCCTTGGATTGGAGATGTTTAAAAGAAAAAAAAACTTTTGAAGGAGTGTTTGGAACTTGTTGATTGTATATTGACTGATTGATCTATTAGGAACTAGACAGTGGTAAGAAGTATTTATTTTAAAATTCTCAATAAAAATAATTGATTAGTCGCTGTGTATAAAATGATTTAGCGGCCGTTGTGATAAGTGGCTTTATGTTTTACAAGTAAAGTTTAGATTAAAGGTGCGCTACAATTTGAAAATACACAACCGGAAAAAATCTGCCTCTTCCTTCAGACTTCCTCACAGAGCCCCTCCCCCAACACACACGAACGTGCACATGACCAATGAGGGCACGAGATAAGTTTGTGCACAGATGGAAGGCTGACAGGCAGGTAGGCCATCCAGTTACTTTAGCCGGCTCAGATGATTGGTCGTGCTTTTTACAGTACCACGGCTTCCACAGATATTTTTTTTGTATTTATTGTCAAAGCATTTAATATATTCATTGCTATCGGGACGTTAAGAGCATTCCATGGAATTTAACAAAAAGTGTTTCTGAAGTGAATTACCGACCCCACCTTTAATGAATCATGGTAACTATTGACTTATTAAACTTCCAAATCTCAGAAAGGAATCGCTGAATGAAGATGATAAAGTACATCGTCTTAAATATCTTCCAAATCATATTTTCATGGGACTTGAAAAACAGAGGTTTAAGTTTCCACGCAGAGAACACAAATCATCAAAAGCCCAGCAGGTTGTGTCTGAGTTCAATCAGGTATGTGAAGGTTCCTTTCTAAAAAGGGAAAAAGGAGCACTCATTAGAACACCCCTCTCTGTTTGTTGGAGCTAATGTCCTCTGAGAAGCACATAGTGTGAAGCAGTATGTTCCGTTCAAAGACGCCTCAGGGCGGCACAAACAAACCCTGACTCTATAGTGTTTGTTGTTGAGGAGCCTCACCTCTGGCAGTCCAGGCAGAGCGTGGTCATGCAGGCGGGACAGTTGAGGACGGCGTCGCTGCTCGTTGCTCCTTGACCTCGACGAGCCTGCGACCGAGAGGCTGCAGACGCTCGCTTCCTGCCGGTGTACCTGCACAGGAGGACACGAGGAGGTGAAGAGAAACTCGACCGACTGCACGAACAGATAAAAGACTCCTTCTGAGCGTCTTACTGTGTCCTCCTGGCGTCCACCCAGGCCTGGTCCCTGTCGTCCTCCTCGGGGTCGTACAGCAGCTCGTCATTGGTCAGGATGGATCGCTGCTTCCTCCTCCGCCCAGTGGAGGAGCTACCTGCGGGACAAACGGGAATCTGAATCTAAATTGACGTTCATGAGGAAGACTTTATAATTGATGGGTAATGGGTTTCAGGCAGTGGGGAACATTTCTGCTTACTCTGCATATCCTCTCCCTCGGAGTCTGAGTCGAAGTAAACCTCATCGTACACCGTAGGGTTCGGAAGTCCAGGAGCAACAACAACAGCTGCTCCTGGTTCTCCTCCTGCTCCTGCTGCTGCGGCTGCTGCTGGAGAATAAACACACACACATCAGTAACGAGGACGCTGACCAGGAACCCAAATTATGATGTGATATGAATGATAATGGGACACATCGACGTCTGCAGTCACAGTGCCGTGGACTGTACTTAATGTGACTCTGATCCGGTTACTTATGTTGTGGCAGATATTTAAGTAAGCTTTCTTAACGCTAATGTTCTAATAGTCCGATTGCTCTGAAGATGGGAGGTGATATTCTATTAATGTTCACGTTCACACAGTCGGTGATTTCTGCCGGCCATCTTTCCTGCAACAGCAGCTTTTCTGTATTTCCTTTCTCCTGTAATATGAATTGATCGCTTTAAACTCCGCACACTAAGCTCTGATTGGTCAGCAGGCGGTGCTTTCACTGAGTTGAGCTCTTAGCCTGGAACCAGGCCTCTAGAGTGTGTTACCTGCTGTTGCTGGGGTCCATGTTCCCTCCAAGGTCTTGATGGTGGTGCTGAGCTCGGCCTCCATCTCTTTCTCGAACTCATCCTCGCTCGACGACTCGCTCTCCCCCGTCAGATATTCTCTGATCAGCTTCTTCTTCTGCTCCGGCGTCCCGTTGAGCAGCACCTCCAACTCGTCCTCCGAACTGAAAGACAGCGAGAGAGAAGATGAAACTTTTTTTTATCCCTGTGGGGAAATTCAGGCGACAGCAACAGGGTCAGAGTAAAACACAGGATTCAAATGCACGCTGAAGGCTCTTTGAGCATGTTGCAATTATCGGAGAAAATGGCTTAGGGCTCACTTAATTTATGCACAAGTACTTCTGCCAGTTGTGAAATGTAATTGACTAAATCAGTTACATTTCTAAAGCACTTTAAAAGGATATTAACATCTCTTCTACTGCGTGTGTATATTAATAGCGTTGACTTTTATGTATTTAACAAGCAGACATTAGCAATAGAAAAATAACTATATAAACCCGCTCAGCTATCATTTTTATTACCTGATTATAATAAGATGACTTCAATAAAACGCTACGTACAGATAAACAGTTTAACTTTATCATTATCTCCTGTATTCCAACAGTCGCTAGCTAGAAACCGTTCCCTGTCTTCAACGTGTTTGAGTTTGTTTACATGTTAGCATTTAGCTAGCTAGCCTCATGGTGCTCAAACTACACCGTTTTTTAAGCTTTTTTTATTATTTTCCAACCTGCTCTCAGCTCTCTCCTCATCGCTGGGCTCCTCGAGTTCATACGAATCAAACTCCTGTGGTTTGTTCATTTTTAACTGCTTAAAAAAGTCCAACTAAAGTGTTACGACATGAGCTAGTGACAGCGACCATGGAACGTTTACTTCCGGTTCTTCTTCTTCTTCTTTAGTAGATTAAACGGCTGACGGCCACAGGGAGAAAAACACTATCGCCATCTGTTGGAGGGACGAATACAACACATACAAAAAAAGATGATAACATGTTTTTCTAAATTAATTTAAAATAAATAATAATAAAATAATAATAATGATAATAAAAAAAAAGGTAAAAATTATATTAAATCAAATCTAAAAGATAATAGCAGAATTATCTTCCAGCCATAACCACACAATGTTTCACAATTATGCTTTTAAGGTTTTAACATTTTATTAAATAAGAAATGCTGATATTTGACGAAAAGACACAAATATTAATTAATCAAATACTCAATTTGAGTAAATACAAGAGCTGTTTCTTAGATATGTACCAATACAAGTTAAGACCAGTGGAACAAATAAATAATTTAAATATAATTGTTCCTGTATGTCATTCAAACACTTTCTAAATATGGTTTTCCTACCAATATTTAAAAAAGGCTCAGGTAAAACCATCTGTTAAACCTGTCTTGTATCAGAACATTTTGATTTGTTGCAAAGCACTGCAATAAAACCAATCATGGGACTCGTCATTAGCTTATTGACATATTCCCAAATTATGTATTGATATAAAGTGTTAAATGTGAAGTTCCTCTTTGATTTCCCGTCCCTGTTGAATCAGTAGCATCACAAACTGGATTCACTATTCTCACATCCTGACATGTGAGCCTGTCAAACTGCTGCTGTTACAACAAACCAACACCAAGTGGAGCCAACAGATCACACATTCACATCTCGTCTCTCAAAGGTCAGGGCCGCTAAAGATCCATCTGAAGGCCGAGTGCATGAAATGATAAATCAGTGGGGAAGGAATGGCTCAATGGAAATCTGATAATTGCTTTTACCACCCGAAATGTTGATCTTGCTGTTTACTTTGACCTTACTGTTAAAGTCAAAATGATCTTACCTCTGTACAGGGATGAAGATATGTTTTCTAACTGATGTTCAGGTCCTCATTCTTTACTCATCATGTTGTATTGACCTCAGACTCCTCCTGGGTTTCTCTGCCAGTTGAATCAGTCCTGAGATTTAATCAGAGCGATACAGCATCAATATATGGATTCAACAATCAGGGCCGTCCCTCCCTACAGGCCGATCATGCAGACTGCGTGGGGCCTCACCTTGCGGAGGGAGCCTCAACTGAGCCGCACCTATGCTAGACCCTCCAGAAAAACGCGATCAAAGAAATTGCCGCATAATAAGCAAAATGGCGCAGATTTTTAAAAGGCCGCATATTTATCAAAAGGCCGCATAATCCCCGCATTTTTCCACACAAAGTTGAGAAAAAAAAAAGTTAACTCGTGAAGTGGTGATGATGATGACGTGACGTCATCGCGTCACAGAAGGTAAACAACACCGTAGAGTGAACGTGTGGAACTCACACGAGAGAGAAAACACCAAGATGAAAACATCTGATCCATCTCATTTACCCACGAACATTTCAACTAAAGACCGGGCAAAGCAGCACCCCGATGTCTTTCACAAAAGTGGGGGGAAACTATTCTGCACCCCGTGCAACTGTGTGTTGGAGCATAAGTCTTAGAGAAAGTCGACGGTGACGACCCACTTTCATTCATTCAAACATTCGAAAATGCTTTCTGCTGCTGCGGACAAGAAAGCCAAACAACTCACTTCACCGAGGCATCAACCTCCAAAACCCTTTAGAGGACTACAAGAAACGAAGTGAGTATCCTACAAGATTGAAGCTGCAGATAACGAACGAGTAAATGAAAACAGAATGAGGCGGAGAAGTGTGTGTGTGTGTGTGTGTGTGTGTGTGTGTGTGTGTGTGTGTGTGTGTGTGTGTGTGAGAGAGAGTGATTAAAATAGCCCAATTGCTTTTACAATAAATAAACATTGAATGTGTTTAATTGAATAGGAAAGGGGTTTAACGTTAGGAGCAGGTTGTGTGTGAGAGAGAATAAATAAGACAGCCCAATATTTTAAAAAATATATATTATTTTTCGCCACTTTCTGCATATTTCGCAATTTCGCCGCATAAAACCACATAAAAACCCCGCATGTTTAATCTCATAATCAAGGATTTTTGCCCGCGTTTTTCTGGAGGGTTTTTTTCTGCAGCGCCACACTAATTGCGCCGCAGCGCTGCACG
>NC_136905.1:83644441-83681941 GCF_949606895.1 Notothenia rossii | reverse complement strand
GAACCCCCATGATGACATCACTATGTAACACTCGCTCGCACTCCTATTGGCTAGCGCTCCAACACAATGTACGTGATAGGCTAAAGGGCGGGATATCTCTAAGCGGTTGACCAATCACAACAGAGCATAAACAAGATAATTGCGTAATATAGCGTCACCTTGAGCTGCTTGAATAATAGTAATAAGCTGATAATTATAACAAAGATGTTTTAGCATGAACGATTACATTTGAAATAAATAAATAAATATAAAAATGAAAGTAAAAAAATATATAAATACAATTAAAAATAATATTTGATTGTGTGCACCTCTGTAAACTAAAACTGCAAACATGTTGCTTTTTATACTATGTGAATATTTATCAACCATTTTATAATGTGGAGAACATCCTGACATTTATATAATTTAATAATCAACATTTTTCCGTTTTACATAATCTTTATAATGGGATTTCATTCTCTGTAAAACACATCTTTCTCCCTCTTTGGGGTCACAAGGTCAGGTCACACACACACACACACACACACACACACACACACACACACACACACACACACACACACACACACATACCATGTATACATCACTTCAGGGGACATTAAATTGACTTACATGCATTTCCTGGAGACTTATCCTGACCTTAACCATAACCAAGTCTTCAACCTAAAATTAATGATCGACCTCACGGGGACCTCCATTATGTCCCCATAAGGGAGGCGAGTCCCCACACGTGACTGTGTAAACAGATTTAGGTCCCCACAAGTATAGTAATGCTAGGCCACACACACACACAGAGAAATGCACATTTATTAAAATACATACTGGACTAATGAAATATCTATATTCATGAATAATTATTTAAAAAAGCTGAAATGGTGATTTATTAATTCTGTCACGATGAATATTTGATTCATGCTGTTATTAATGCTAATCAACCAGCAGCATGAGATGACCCTGAGATAATGACAGAGCTGAAGTGTGTGAGTGTAATGCAATAAATATTAATTTGCAAACTGGTTATCAACATGTAAAGAAGCAGGAGTCGTGTGAGGGGGGTACAAAATGTTAAAGATTATAAAAAGTCAAGATGTTCAGGTTTTTTGGTCATATGCTCAATAAATACAGCAGTTTTATCAATGAAAATCTCACATTTCAAGCTCCTTGCACCGTGCAAAACACATTTTATTTAATATAAAATTAAATAATAATCATGCTAGAGGAATAGGAAATACATTATTGTAAGAAAAGGGTGCAAGAGCCACAATGGTGGAAGTGTAAAATGCAGGAATACATTAATGTTACTCATGTTAATCAGAGTAAGATGACATGCAGACAGAATGCACATGGCATATTGTAACACTCAGAGAATGTGTATTAATCCGCTGCTGAAAGTAGTCCCGAATGACCGCAGTACTCTTTCTGTTTGTTGGATTAAAAATCTCAGCTGTTATAATTAATCTTGACCAGTTATTTTGAAATGTGTCCGTATATTTGTATCTTCTTAAAGACTAACCTTGTCAGTATAACCGTTGGACCTGGAGCTGCTCTGATTGGTTAGCTGGCCGGCTCTGCTGTGATAGGTCAGCCGCTTAAAGATGTCCCGCCCCTTAGCCTACAACACCTACAATGTGTTGGAGTGCTAGCCAATAGGAGAGCGAGTGTCGTCACTTTGTTCCTGAACTTTGGGATTTTAGTCTTTGCAGACCGTTTACATGCACTAACACATAACCCACTAACGGGAAGGGAACACCCCCAGCAAGGCCTCTTTACATTCCGTTTCCTACCAATACCATCTCGCTTCCTTTGGCCTAGCCCCTTTCTTTTTGATTTCTCCATATCTTAGATCCTCTTCTTCACCTTCCTCTAACCCTTCCTCCTCTCTTCTCATGATCTTTTGCCCTGCCCTTCTTCCTTCCCTCCCCTACTTCCTTACCCCCTCCCTCCTTTCCTCACCCCTCCTCCTTCCTGGCTGTTTTTTTTTTCTTCGCTCAGAGTTTGCGTGCCGTTTTAGAGTGTTTTCATCGATGTCGAGACCTTGCTATCAAACATGACTGCCTCTGCTATAATTCACCCCCAGGACACCACACACACACACACACACACACACACACACACACACACACACACACACACACACACACACACACACACACACACACACACACACACACACACACACACACACACACGGCTTTTTGCTCTCTCACACACTTGGATGAACATCCATAACCACACACACACTCACTTTATAGTCACACACACACACATGAATGAATGAACAGCCCGGTCTGCATATATACACACACACACACACACACACACACACACACACACACACACACACACACACACACACACACACGCACACACACACACACACACACACGCACACACACGCACACACATACACACACACACACACGCACATGCTTATCTCTACACTTGGACCTTTACTTCAGCGTAACATGGAACTCTTAACGTTTGACGTGTAAATTATACGATTACAACATGTATTTTAATCTATATTTTATTTAAATTCTACTTACAGATTTTAGTCGACATTTAAGACCCATTTCTTAGCAAAGCTGGTCCTTTGAATACACACCACTGTCACGAAGTGTGTTTACATGTTTGTAATGTGTTAGTTTGATTAGCACAGGATTTATTCAGAAATTATTTTTTACGTTTCTTTGAATTAGGATTTTTATTTTCACCCATTTTAAATCAGCAAAAATAATAACAACAACTAAACAATAATAATAAAACCCATTTCTCCTTTCGTCAAAATAATTAGATTTGTGCGTACGGTTAAATGAAATAAACTCAAACAGTAATATACATTTTTATTTTTTACAATTTCTACAGCCATGACAGACAGAAACATTTATTTGTTAACACAGTTATTATACATTTTTCACATGATGATTATTATTATTATTATTATTATTATTATTATTATAGTAATAAGGGAATCATCTCTGTAAAATGTTTCCTTCTCGATGTGAACCGTTATACATTCCTGCGTAAAACCCTTATTACCCTTTTATTAAAAAAATTCTACAATATTTCTTGATTCCTTTTATTTATTCATGAATGTTTATTGAATTTGCTTCAAATCTTTTTGTATGTGTGTCCAACTATTTTGACTTTAAATTGAAACCTTACACTTGGCAAGGATTCAGATCAAATCAAACATTGTCACAATAAAAAATCAACGCAGTAAATCCCACTGGGTGAACGTCCCAAACAAATGTTTTTATGTAAAACATAATAATGTGTTTTACTGTCCTCACAAGTATAAAACACTCAAACACAGACACAGACACACACACACACACACACACACACACACACACACACACACACACACACACACACACACACACACACACACACACACACACACACACACACACACACACACACACACACACACACCACACACACACACACACACGTGAATGACCCGTGACCCAGCTCTACACACACACACACACCGCCACACACACACACACACACACACCGCCAAACACACACACACACACACACACACACACACACACACACACACACACACACACACACACACACACTGTTTATTTAGCCCTCAGTGTCACAGGCTGTGAGTTTAATATTGATTCCATAAAGTAGTTTCAGTGTAACATGTCACGGCGAATTAACGTCAGAGCAGCGAGCCGGACAGAGAGAGAGAAGCTAGCACGCAACGATGGGCGAGGGAGGGGGGGGGAGAGAGAGAGAGAGAGAGAGAGGGAGAGAGGGGGAGAGAGAGAGAGAGAGGCTGAGGAGGGAAATAGCGGATGTCGGAATTTAAAAAAGTGATGGTGAAGATGGTGCATAGAGGGGGAGGAATCAGGGAGGAATGAGGGGAGAAAAAGGGGAGATAGGTATAGAAATGAAAGGGGAGAGTGAGGGAAGAAGGAATTAGGAGATGAGGAAGGGAAGAAGGAGGAATTGGATGGGTAAGATGGAGGAAAAGGAGTGAAGAGAGGAGAGGAAACAAGGAGAGAAAGAGAGATTGGAGGAGTGAGATAAGAGGAGGAGAGGAAGAAGAGAGGGAGGAAAAGTGAGGAGAGACAAGATGAGTAAGGAAAATTGGAGAGAGAGAAAGGGGAGGGGTGTGTGTGTGTGTGTGTGTGTGTGTGTGTGTGTGTGTGTGTGTGTGTGTGTGTGTGTGTGTGTGTGTGTGAGACAGTGATGCTTTGCTGATACACAAACATACTGACGAGTTTACAGATTGAATTAAAGCCTGAGGGGATCACAGTGTTTGTTAGTGCAGTCACACACACACACACACACACACACACACACACACACACACACACGCGCACACGCGCACACACACACACACACACACACACACACACACACACACACACACACACACACACACACACAGTACAGTACAGACTTTACTCAACAGTATTTGACCTGCTGAAACAATGTAAGCGGGTGAGAGGTCAGAGGTGACGACAGGTTCAACTGCTGAGAGAAAAACAACACCGAGACTAGAGATTAACACACCATCACATGACCTTCAGCGTGTGTGTGTGTGTGTGTGTGTGTGTGTGTGTGTGTGTGTGTGGTAGAAGTAGGTCTCATGGTTTTAGCCCACCCATTGTGTGAACTTTTAACTACTAGACACATGACCAGAATCAGTGCCATAGACTTTGTCCTATACTTTTTAAAACCATAATTAGTAGAGCTTAAACACACAGTGTACACATTTAGCTGTTTGCTAGCATGTTGTATTTCATTCATGACAGTAATCCGTTTATTTCCTTCTTTTGTCATAAACTTAAGCAGTGTACTAAACTAAAAGAGGACATATTCTGCTCATGTTCAGTATTTAACCCTTATGGCCCGTCCACACTACAGCTTCGACAGCTTCAAAAACGGTTTCCAACGCGTCTGCCCATTCACTTTGAATGGGGTGACGTCACGTTGCCTCGTTTTTCGCCGAACTGAATTGTGGGTAGCAGAGCGGAGATTTCCTGGCGTTTCAGACTCCAAAAGTTGAGCAATGTTCAACTTTTGAAGCTTCTGAAGCTTTCGGTGGAAGCGTCAGCCAATCAAATCATATGCCAGTACAAGCTCTAGCCAATCAAACCGCGTGCTTGTGTGTCAGGGGCGGGAGATTCATGTGATTGGTTGTTGGTCAAGCTTCAGACACGCCCACCGGCAAGCTTTTTTTGAAGCTGTAGTGTGGACGGGCCGTTACTGTCTCTATTTTAAAGAGTCCTCTCCTGCTGATGTTCAGGTGTATATCAGTATGTAGTGTCTCTACTTTAAAGAGTTCTCTCCTGCTGATGTTCAGGTGTATATCAGTATGTAGTGTCTCTACTTTAAAGAGTCCTCTGCTGATGTTCAGGTGTATATCAGTATGTAGTGTCTCTACTTTAAAGAGTTCTCTCCTGCTGATGTTCAGGTGTATATCAGTATGTAGTGTCTCTACTTTAAAGAGTGCTCTCCTGCTGATGTTCAGGTGTATATCAGTATGTAGTGTCTCTACTTTAAAGAGTCCTCTCCTGCTGATGTTCAGGTGTATATCAGTATGTAGTGTCTCTACTTTAAAGAGTCCTCTCCTGATGATGTTCAGGTGTATTTCAGTATGTAGTGTCTCTACTTTAAAGAGTCCTCTCCTGCTGATGTTCAGGTGTATATCAGTATGTAGTGTCTCTACTTTAAAGAGTCCTCTCCTGCTGATGTTCAGGTGTATATCAGTATGTAGTGTCTCTACTTTAAAGAGTCCTCTCCTGATGATGTTCAGGTGTATTTCAGCATGTAGTGTCTCTACTTTAAAGAGTCCTCTCCTGCTGATGTTCATGTGTATATCAGTATGTAGTGTCTCTACTTTAAAGAGTCCTCTCCTGATGATGTTCAGGTGTATTTCAGTATGTAGTGTCTCTACTTTAAAGAGTCCTCTCCTGCTGATGTTCAGGTGTATATCAGTATGTAGTGTCTCTACTTTAAAGAGTCCTCTCCTGCTGATGTTCAGGTGTATATCAGTATGTAGTGTCTCTACTTTAAAGAGTCCTCTCCTGCTGATGTTCAGGTGTATATCAGTATGTAGTGTCTCTACTTGTCTCCATGCTTTAATGTTCAAAAAGCTCTTTATTTTTCTCTGTGCTGCAACTCCTCTTTTCACCCTCTGTCTGAAACCAGAGCCCAGTCTGCTCTGATTGGTTAGCTGGCCGGCTCTGTTGGGATTGGTCAACAGAGATGGGGTCGTTGCTCAAAAAAAGTAATATATTACTTAACTTTGTTACTCTCTACATAAAGTGACGCGTTACTTTAATCGCAGGGCCGCCCCTCCCTACAGGCAGATCACGCAGACTGCTGAGGGTGCTTCATTTTGCGGAGGAAGCCTCATCTGAAGCGCGAATGCGGCGCACCGACAGTGTAACTCGTTACTTTACTCAACATTCTCACTCTGGATCCGGAGGTCCTCCTTAGCTATTAGCTTCACGCTAGCATGTTGTCTATGCAGGTGCTTGTCGAGGTTTCACGTTGTGTTTACAGCAGTGGGTAAAAGCTTCTGGCCTGGACACAGTTTGCACCTCACCGTCACACTCCTGTCCTTTCTTCGGACAAACTCAAAATAATGGGCAGACCTCCACCCCTCGAAACTTATCGCTGTTGACTCGGCCATGTTTATGCATTGCATGTGGACGAGCAAGTCGCCCAAATGTTACGTAAATATAAACCTGCGGCGGAAATCCCTCTCGTCTGTCAAATGGAGAATATAGTCATTCTGTTTGTTAGTAGTAGTAGGCCTATGTTACCCCTAGATTCCACCGGGTCCGTCTGCGTCGTAATTTTGCAGACCCTATCCCTCCGTAGTCTTTCAAGAGGAGACATTCCAGCGTTCTCCTCCGGTTTAAAGGCACTGTGTAAATTATATATTTAGAATAATTATAATGATGACTGCATTTGTTTACCACTAAAATACAGCAACACATCTTTGATTCATGTCGTTTATAACTGGGATATTATTATTAACTTTGTCTGTACAAAGTAGCCTGTCCAGGAAATATGCCCAAATCAACAAAAACTGCGAGCCGGCAGGCAAGACGCTCCGCTTCTGAAATGCTTCTGAAACGCGCCCGGTAGGGTATGACCATACTTACACCCGATTATCGCGGGAGACTCCCGATTTCATTGCCCTCTCCCGGTTTCCTCCGGGGGTCATATTTCTCCCGATTTCTGACAAAATCAGATTTACACACGACTGTTTCCACTCGGACTTTAATACAGCTACACCATTGTTTGGTTTCCATGGTAACACGTTTCTTTAGTAGCGCGCAACTCAAAGTCTGAGAGGGTGCGGCAGATATTCACAGAAAACAGAACAAGAATCGACAACTACTCTACTCTCTGCTCACTCCTTTCCTGTCAAATACAGGTCCAGCCCACACATATGCTCCATCAAGGACGGTGCTACAGGCCGCAAGGCAGTGCACTTACAACTACAATAAGCATGTTAATGTTAATCTAACAGCTCCGGCGATCCGTCTAGCACCCCCCCCCCCCCCCAATTTTGCATTTTGAAATGCTCCCGATTTCTGAGGTCTAAAAGTTGGCAAGTATGGGTATGACGCCGGACCAAAACCGCGGGGCAGCCGTTACGCGCCGCAGACGGACCCGGTGGGATCGAGGGGTAGTGATTACTGAATTATAAAAGTAACACCTAACGTAATATTATTACAGTAACTGTTGGTCAACTGATAAGAGATGTCCCGCCCCTCTGAATCACATTATCAACACACACGTTTACATTAGAAATAAAATCCCAGGTAAAATTTAAAAGCAAACATTATTCAAGATAAATTAACTAAAGTGGATTTTTGACTTGTGAAAACAAGAATCAAAAGTGCTAATTTGTAAAAAAAACGATCCCTATTTCTATTTGCAGACTTTTAAGCAGTTCATGAACATTTATTGTATGTTAGAAAAAAAATCTATTTAAGGCCTTATTTGATTTGAATAAAGATAAACTGCTTTCTATGTTTTTCTGGGTCAGATTTTCATGCTGGGGTTTCAGTTCAGACTAAATTCATGCAGCGAACACACACACACACACACACACACACACACACACACACACACACACACACACACACACACACACAACACGCGGCCTCAGTGATGGAGATATTGTTTGACAGTCTCGGTGAAGGAGGGCATGAAGAGAAAGTCTCTCTCTCCTGTGTGGACTCTCTGCAGCAGCTTGTTGTTCAACAACGCAAACTGGAAATGTTCGAGGTAAGTGTGTGTGCCAACAGTGTGTGGTGTGTGACAGCCTCTGCGTGTATGTGTGTGTGTGTGTGTGTTGAGTTGTAACAGTGTGTTGTTCAGGAGAAAACAAACACCAGGAGCTATGAGGTCAGGCTGAGTGTTAGCATAGTTCTGCACGAAGCCTTTTCAAGCAAGTAGTTATTAAATCAAACCAAAATAAAACGTGCCACTATACAAGGACAGTGTGGGGTGCACAAAAGATGAATTTTCAAATATGCACAAAGGATATTTAATATATAAGTAAACCACGATGGCACTCGGGGAACGCAAACCAAAGGTGCGTTCAGGTGCTGCTTTTTTTACCGTTTTTTCCGACCTTTCTGCGCTCATGAACATGAAGTCGTGATATAGAAACAATATGAAGGTAGTAGATATTTTATATTTTATTCTCGGAGCATTTAAAAACACATCTCTCTCTGAGCAGAAGGACTTTTTGCAAAAGATCCCCATAAAAAAAAAAACTGTATTTTGGAAAAGGTCTTTTGAGCGTAATCAGTACTTTCAGTAGGTTACACTTTAACTGAACACAAGAGTAGTGTAACCTTTTGATTTGATTATTTTAAAGTTATGACATCGACAGGAAGTTGTTCCTTGATTATAAAGACTATGAGGATATAACATGTTTTTGGTTTAGCTTTCTGTATTCACACAACTATCTAAGTACACCCTGTAGTGAGTAAAAACTCTAACACAGAGAAGACCTGTCTGTGCTGCCCCTGAACGCCTCGTTGGACATTTCTCTTGTTCCATCGTTTTCTTCCTGGGTTCAGTGACGTGCCCATACCCAAATGGACCAATCCGTGGAGCTCCTCACACACACACTCTCTCAGCGGCGAAACTGTGACGCGCTGGGGGGGTGTGGGTGCTAGTGGAGCCTCGCAGATGGGGTTGCTGCAGCCCCCTCAGCACCGCCCCCCCCTTCCCGCGTCCATTCGCGATGTCTTGCTGTCTTGCAGACCCCACGCAGCAAGCAGGAAATGAACCCAGCTCACACTGTCCGCTCCTCACAGCAGCGAGCTGAGCAACGTCCCCCCAACACGGCACGCAGACCCCACGCAGCATTCTCATCTGTTTGACCTTACTGGTGTCATTTCCTGTTTGCTAACAAACGCCATTGTAAAACATAATCACTGATGTTCAGCTGTAACGGTGGTTACTCATCAGAACAGAGTGGGCGAGCTGACCAATCAGAGCACAGTGGGCTCACAGGGGGAGGGGGGGGGGGGGTGGCGGCAGGAGCTCCAACAAGCCGTGTAGGACAGAGAGTGAATACACATGCTATACAGAGATGCTGTAGGAGACACCAATGTGAGTTTGGAACATTGAACAATATAATCTATTCTAGTAGACCTCAACGATGGAACTATGATCAGTAGAAATGGCCATGACATGGGACCTTTAAGATGTCTGAGTAGCCTCGTATGTGGTCGTCTGACTGTCTGAACATGGCTTACATCTGTGTGTGTGTGTGTGTGTGTGTGTGTGTGTGTGTGTGTGTGTACCTGTGCTTGAAGCCGTTGAAGCGAGGCTAACCTGACCTCTCTCTCTCCCTTCAGTCTCCTGATGCTCACCGCAGTATAAATCATTCATTTGAATCATACAGCCGTGCAACAAAAAAAAACGATTGTGTCCACAAGCTGACACGTTCACCGTCTGTAACAACCTCTGTTTCAACTTCTACAAGGTATGTATAACAACCGGGGTTAACATAAACATATTTTTAAATGTAAGGATGTTTTCAGGTCTGTTAAAAAAAAACCTTCTACACACAACCTCACAAACAGTTGACTTCCAGGCCGCAAAAGATGATTATTATTAAAAACTCTTCAATATTCTGGGAGTAAATTATTTATTTTGCATTATTATGTCTGTTCAGTGAACCGTACGGTATTTATTTGGAGCCTACACGATAAAAATAAACATATATTAAGTAGGCTGAGCTTAGTGGTTCTTGGGGGTTTTCAGAAACTCACATTAAAGGTCCCATGTCATGCTTTTCTGGTTCTCACCCGTCCCCTTGTGTGTGATGTAGCTTCTGCATGTGAACGGTCTGCAGAGTCACAAACCCTCAAAGTACACCCTGTAGGGAGTAACACTCTAACACAGAGAAGACCTGTCTCTGCTGCCCCAGAACTAGGAATGTCCCGATCACCTTTTTTTGCTCCCGATCCGATTCCGATCATTTGATTTTGACAATTTGCCGATACAGATTTTTCCCGATCCGATCTTTATGCAATGCATTAAGAGAAAAAAAAGCATTCAAGTTGTCCCTTAAGGTTATATTTTTATTTAAATGTGATATTCTATCCAACATGGATATAGCTTCTTTCTTTCACAGCAGCATTGGATCAGTTCAGTTGTGCAGCATTGGATCAAAACAAAATAAAGTTATCAGTACTCGTTAGCTTACTGCTACAATTAGACACTGCGCCCACTCTGTTGCCAGATTTGAGAGAAATAAGCAGGTCTATGAAAACAAGCCCCAAAGAAGCAACACATACATGATGTTCTGTCATTTGAAACCAAAACTAAGGCCTCAGGATGACTTTAAGACTTGAACATGGTCATTTTTGTTTTGTAACATTGAATAAAAAATAAAATAAAAAGTATTTAAAAAAAAGAAATAAAAAAAGAAATCCCGATCCCCGATTTTTTTTCTCCCGATTCCGATCTTTTGAAAATCACATGATCGGCTCCGATCCCCGATCACGTGATCGGATCGGGACATCTCTACCCAGAACGCCTCGTTGGACATTTCTCATTTTCCATTGTTTGTTTCCTGGGTTCTGTGACGTGTGAACACCCAGATCAACAACAAACGACCGGATTGGCCCAAATGGACCAATCCTTGGAGCCCCTCACTCACCAGGACCCCTTGGCTAACTAACAGGGAGTCCCATTGACTTGCATAGAGCTCCCTGGTTGGTAATAGATGAGTTGGGATGGTGGAGAAATGCTCTCTGCAGACCCATTCTCACAGCGTTACAAACCTTTCTCTTTCTCAATATGAAGCCTCACTTATTGTTTTTACTTCGGCTGTGAGTGTTTGTGTGCTCAGGATGAGTTTCGCTTGTTCTCGCTGTATCGCCGACCCGGAAACCTGTCCGCTCCTCGCAGCAACGAGCCTCGCAACGTCCCGACCAATCAGAGCACAGTGGGCTCACAGGGAGGGGGGGGGGGGGGGGGGCGGAGCTCCAACAAGCCGTGTAGGACAGAGAGTGAATACACATACTATACAGAGATGCTGTTTGAGAAACCACTGTGAGTTTGGAACATTGAACAATGTGAATCTGTTCTAGTAGACCTCAACAATGGAACTATGATCAGTAGAAACGGCCATGTCACGGGACCTTTAAGGTTGATATGTGTGCCAAATTTCGGGTCAATTGGACTCACGTTCCTGATGTTCCTAAGTGCCTCAAAGATGTGTTTAAAGCCCACAAAATGTGTAATAACTCCTGTATTAAACCTCAAAGTGCTTGATAATCATCACAAGACCAGTGTTTTTAACTAATCCCTCAGGTTAATGAGTCAGTCTGTACAGAACATGTTAAGTTATCGGAGTGTGAGTATCAGCTGTGCTCACGTTCACACAGCCGCTGATCCTCTGTCAGATGTATCACTAAGTGCCTTTTTGTCACCAGCGAACACAGTAACTCTTACTCCATAATTCATATTTCACACCGCTAAATGACTCGCATTTCGACACTGTTTGACACCTGAAACGCTGCCGACAATGACATCAATTCTTACACCTCATCATACCAAAAGTCCCACAATGCCTTGGCGTCGTTCCTCCCCCTAATAATGATTAATTGTCGGGTCTTAAACTCAGCGCCGTTAATCTTTCGGGGGAGCTGCAGGTGCTAACAGCCGGAACTAATTGGGGTACAGAGCCAATTAGAGGCAGGGGAAGACTGGTGTTAACGTGATGAGGCTCTTAAAGATGCAGACCTGCAGAGACACAGTTTGAGACGCTCATCTGGAAACACACGGAGACACGAGAGGAGACGAGACGTCCTGAGAAAGAACAGCTTTCTGTCTGTCAGGTGTTTGAGCTGAGGGGTAATAAAGTAACTAAGTACATTTACTCAAGAGCTGTATTTAAGTACAATTTAGAGAACACGTCTCGGGGTGAGAAACGGCATTTCAATCTCCCCGTCTGTATCACACACAGAGAGAAATTGACCTTTGACACTTTATGTATTAATAATTGACTTTTCAGACGAAGAACATGTGATGAACTTTTAACATAATGCATCACTAAGGTTGAAACAAGTGGACGTTTAAGGGACAAGAAAGTTCAATATATTACAACAAGTTCTTTGTGTGTATCAAAACTGCCTATAAATGCTACTTGATGCATCAAATAATGTCATATATTTAGTCATATTTTGTGAATTGAAGCCAATTTTCAGCAGAATTAGTACTTTTTAAAGTAAATGTTCTTGAACAAACAATTAATAAACTCCAAGCAGGCGATGTTGTCATGCAGCAGTGATGGATTATGACTGTGTATATCCACATCTCTGGAAGCCGTGACGCTGTGAAAAGCACGACCAATCATCTGAGCCGGCCCGGCTAAAGTAACTGGATGGCCTACCTGCCTGTCAGCCTTCCATCTGTGCACAAACTTATCTCGTGCTCTCATTGGCACGCTTGTGTCTGTTGGAGGAGGGGGCTCTGTGAGGAAGTCTGAAGGGAGTGTTAGCTCTGTTCGTTATTCTCGCGTCCAGGAGAGAAGCTTTAAAAATGAGACTAATGGAGTCTCTGGCTTAAGGTTCAAATCGGTACTTTAATTAAAATGGCGCGGTAGTGTTACAAGCAGAATATTGTTCATGGTTCGGAGAGAAAAGCTGCAGCTTCCTCTTGCAATCGTCGGCCGTGCAGAAGAGGCTTCACAAGCTTCGTCCTTCCCGCTTGCTGGCTGTTCGCTCCTCCTCTCTGGGAGCTGTAGTCACGTTGGGGACTTCCCCGCTCGTTCTTCTGTGTCCGATATTGCGTTAAACGGAGGATTCCGACATTTTACATTCATTGCTTACTTCCACATGCCCTTTCTCCTCCTTATCACTTTCATAACTTTATATGTTATACATGTTAACGGCGTCAATAGCCACTTTAATGATACTAATGGACGGTAATCCCGGATGTCGTCATGAAGGATTTTCAGAATAAAGCTTGGTATTGAGAACTTCCGGTCTTTTCCAGAATAAAATAACATTAAAACTGACGGTAACTAAATTATGCCATAAAACATTGATTTTAATTTCTAACAGAAGGGGCAGATTGTTTTCTGGTTTCTCCATTCTTACCCTCCCTACCTTTAAGCAACAGCTAGGGTGGGATCGCTTCTTGTTAATAATAATAATAATAATAATAATACATTTGATTTATATATCACACTTTAAAGACAACGTCATCTCAAGGTGCTTTACAACGCTATAAGGAAAAATAAGTAAAAAGATATCGAAAGGAGCATATTGGATAAAATATGGCAATATAACAAATGTAAATAAAGGTTAAGAGCATAAAAGGTTTAAATAAATAAATAAAGTAAAGGACGGTCAGTAAAATGTGGAACAGGTGGGTCTTGAGGCATTTCCTAAAAACTGAGAGTGATTGTTGTTGTTCTTCTTCTACTTGTTGTTGTTCTACTTCTTCTACTTCTTCTTTTACTTCGTCTACTTCTCGTTGTTCTACTTCTTCTTCTAGTTTTTTAGAGTGTGCGTGGTTTGTGTGTATATCTGGAAGCTTTGTGGATGTTTTTTTAATGGTTAGAATGTTTACATAATATTTATTTATTCATGTGGTTGTTTTTATGAATTCGTTTTTTACTTAGTTTTTCTATCTACTTCTTCTACTTCTAGTTCTTCTTCTTCTTCTTCTACTTGTTGTTGTTGTTGTTATTGTTTTTGTTGTTGTTGTTCTTCTACTTCTTCTTCTTCACGATCAAATTCTAATCAGTTCGGCAATAAATCCAATTACGGTTTTGTTCTACATTTGATGAAAATCAGAGATAATTGCATTGACTGTAATAACGGTAAAAAGAGGTCCGGCACGGTCCTGCCCTTTGACCCTTCTTCTTCTACACCTTTTGTCTTCTGAGCTCCTCCATGGCACCTTGATGTCATCCCCCAGATCTTCCAATCACAAACCTCTCCCCCTTTATCTCACCCGGGCAGTTGCTAAGCGACGGAGCCCTTGTATAATTCATTTACCCGCTGCATGCAAATATGTGGACAATTAACCACTTCTGTTTGCATAATAGATTTGGGGAGGAGGAGGTGGGTGATGGGAGGTGTGGTGGTGTGTGTGTGTGGGGGGGTGTATTTAACTCCCAGTTCATCTCATCCTGCCTGACGACACAAAGCAAACGATGGGTGAGAGAAAGGGAGGTAAAAGAGAGAAAGAGGGAGAGAGAGGGCACCGAGCAAATCATTTCCACTCCCTCTCATCGCAATCATTGCAGCCTCAATACTTTCATTCTTTCTGTGTGTTCGTTCAACTCGTCATTGAGAGGAGGAGCAGAACTGCAAATTACCTCGACTGCAACACACACGCGCACACACACACACACACACACACACACACACACACACACACACACACACACACACACACACACACACACACACACACACACACACGGTAATTGCTACCCTCCGCTCAGCAGCCATTGATGTGCAGATGAAGATGGCCGCCGCATGTTTTTGCGCTGAATGAAAACCATGTTTTGGTTGAGCTCTGTCAACCGAACAGCTGGATTGCCATTTTTCACTCAAATTAGATTTCGGCTGAAGCACCGGCGCTGGGGGAAATTAAACGGCACAACAAGAAGCAGAAGGAGAGCGCAGCCACTTTCTCTCTTTCTGTCTTTTCATGCTCTCCCTAATTTGGTACAAAAGAGGGTTCAGAGCGGGGCGCCGTGGCACCTCAAGCTGCATCCATCCTCCCATCCAACATCCACCTCTCCCTCCATTCATCCGTCTATCCATCCATTGGCTTTTATTCCAGCTTTGTCTCTTTTTTACTGACACATTTTTCTGTTGATCTTCTGTTCAGAATGACAGAATGTATCTGCCTGTCAAACAGAACGGCAGGAACTTTTCCCCAGTGAAAACATCCCAGCTGTTTTAATCTTTTTATTTTCAAGAAAGACCAAAAAAAGAAAGGTTGAAATACGCAGCATTCATCGGGCCGCGCTGTGTCAACATGTGAGCGGCAGGAGGAGCGTTTCACATTTCTTGGAGGTTGCACTTTCAAAATGAGCTTTAACGTGTTGGAGGCGGGGCTCAGTGGGATGGTGCGTTGATCGTTGGATCAGGGGAGCACTGGTTCAATCCCCACTGCAGTCAGTGTGTCCCTGGGCAAGGCACTTCACCCCAAATGTATGTAAGTGGTTTAGGAGAAAAAAGCGTCTAACAAGGGACATGTAATGTGTAAATAAAAGAAGCTTCAAAAACAACAACAGTTATCTGATGTTTAGAAGCATTTCCACTGCAGCACGGTTTAAGCGTGCCCGGCCCGTTTTTGGTTGTGTTTCCACTCGGTGTAGTTCCGGCTAACGGGTACTTTTTCACAGTTTTTCTGGCTCTCCAAAATCCAGGTTCTTTCTTGGCCAACAACCGGGCTGAGTCGGGCTGAGTATGCTAAACTAGAGAGAGAATCGCTGGCAACTACAACAAGATGAACATATTTGACCGTGATTTAATTGTAATACACGTTTCAAAATGATTCCGAAGTAACAACATACTGATACCGGTTAGTAAAAACCATGAATGAATGCTTTGACCAGTCTGCAGACAGACGGCAGGCGAGAAACCTTTTTAAAATGCGTGTTTTCTGAATGGAGATCGGCTAAGCTAACGCAGTATATGCTCCGACCGTCCACACTCACAACAACGGCCTACAGACATAAACAAACCAGCGACTGTATTCTCCATGACACAGACAGTCTGTGGTTTGGACTTGTTTCACTTCTGTCTAGTTTCTGAACAGATATGAGGAGCTGTGAGCTCTGAGGGCTAACAGCTAACGGCTGATGTTGGTTTTGTGTTTTGCATTGAAGATGACGTCACGGCTCCGCCTACACTGCGTTACTATAGTTACTGCCCCAGCTACTAAACTGAAATGGAAACGCAGCATAAAGTGAGCCGGGCCTAACGAGGCCTAACTATACCGTGCGAGGCCCTGCAGTGGAAATGCGCCTTTATATTGGTCTACAAGGGCTATCAAATGTAATGGTCATGATTAATATTGAAACCAGAACTGGATCAGTCCAGTTCTGAAGTCTTTACACAGTCAAATAATTGATTTCTAAATACTGTTGCTGGTTTATAAAGCGCTGAATGGTTTAGGCCCAAAATAATTTTCTGACCTGCTGCTAAATCACCAGATCTCTCAGGTCTGCTTCCTGTCCCCAGAGTCAGAACTAAACCTGGAGAAGTTCAGTTATTATGCTCCAAACATCTGGAACAAACTCCCAGAAACCTGCAGGTCTTACTCTTTTAAATCCAGGCTGAAGACTTTTCTTTTTGCCGCTGCTTTTAATTGAACTATTCACATCTCACACTGCGCTGTAACTTCTATTCATGTATTTCTTACCTGTGTTATTCTATATCAGCTTGTTTAATGTGTATTCAATTCTCTTTGCTTTTAAATGAGTGTTTTTAAATTCTAATAATATGTTTCCACTGCACTATTTCTTAATGCTCTTGTCTAGGTATTTCATTTCTGTAAAGCACTTTGTATTGTCTTGTGTTGAAAGGTGCTGTATAAATAAACTTGCCTTGCCTTCACTGTCTGGCACTTTTACTTCAATAAAGGATCTGAATACTTCTTCAAACACTCATATCCATTACTGCAAATCACACTGTACATTTTACATTTATATATTCAGTTTAATATTTAATATTCCATCTCTCACATACGTATAATAACTTGCTTTGTATCTTATTATTGTTCATTTGTAAATTCAACATGTATATTTTCTACTTTCTTGTTTATTTCTTGTCTTTTAATTTTTAAATTGGGATTAATAAAGTATGTCTTCTCTTATCTTATCTTTAAAAAGCCGACGAGTGGAGGTTGTTTTTACAGCGCTTTAATGAACACTATCACATGTTCCTCTCTACTTGCCAACCCTCCCGATTTTCGCGGGAGACTCCCGATTTCACTGCCCTCTCCCGGTTTCCTCCCGGGGTCATATTTCTCCCGATTTCTGACAGAATCAGATGTACTCAGGACTGTTTCCACTCAGACTTTAATACAGCTACACTATTGTTTGGTTTCCATGGCAGCGCGTCTCTTTAGCAGCACGCGCAACTGAAAGTCTGACAGGGGTGAGGAAAATAGTCACAGAAAACAGAACAAGAATCGTCAACTTGACCCTCTGCTCACTCCTTTCCTGTATGTCCACATATGCTCCATCAAGACAGTGCACACTTACAACTACAATAAGCATGCTAGTCTAATACAGCTCCGGCGATCTACTAGCACCCTCCCCCCCCCCGCGGTGGTTTTGAAATGCTCCCGATTTCTGAGGTCTCAAGGTTGGCAAGTATGAGTCACGTACGATGTCAGACTGAAGTCCATTTCTCCCTTAGATCCCTCTCTTTTGTCACATGTAGAATGGGAGGGATGAACCCCTCTGTAATGGTCACACATGTAGAGCACACAGCACACAGTGAAGTGTGTCCTCTGCTTTTAACCCATCCCAGTACCAGGAGTCTAGCACTAGGAGCAGTCATTACACACTCGGGTTGAACTCATGTGTCGTTTCAACACGTGTTCACATGTGCTTTTGAACATGTGAACACGAGCCACATGGAATGACCCCGGGCTTCTGGGTAGAAACGGACCGATAATTGCGTTGCGTAAGGCGGCAAACGGTCGTTATGATCGACAACATGGCGGCTTTGTCATAACGAGGCGAGAGAGGAAAGGTCAGAGTTCACAGGGAGGGGAGGGAGGGGTCTCCGTTGTCCAATAGAAACCTCACATCTAGACTACAGGACTATAGATTATACCTCAATATTTAGGGGGGGAAGTGAAATACAATGTGGGCAAACGATCTGAGTACTTCTACTTTTACTCAAGTACAATATCTGAGTACTTCTACTTTTACTCAAGATCTGAGTAGGCTACTTCTAATTTTACTCAAGATCTGAGTACTTCTACTTTTACTCAAGCACAAGATCTGAGTACTTCTACTTTTACTCAAGTTCAATATCTGAGTACTTCTACTTTTACTCAAGTATAAGATCTGAGTACTTCTACTTTTACTCAAGTACAAGATCTGAGTACTTCTACTTTTACTCAAGTACAATATCTGAGTACTTCTACTTTTACTCAAGTATAAGATCTGAGTACTTCTACTTTTACTACAAGATCTGAGTACTTCTACTTTTACTGAAGTACAAGATCTGAGTACTTCTACATTTACTCAAGTACAAGATCTGAGTACTTCTACTTTTACTACAAGATCTGAGTACTTCTACTTTTACTGAAGTACAAGATCTGAGTACTTCTACTTTTACTCAAGTATAAGATCTGAGTACTTCTACTTTTACTCAAGATCTGAGTACTTCTACTTTTACTCAAGTTCAATATCTGACTACTTCTACTTTTACTCAAGATCTGAGTGCTTCTACTTTTACTCAAGAATAAGATCTGAGTACTTCTACTTTTACTCAAGTACAAGATCTGAGTACTTCTACTTTTACTCAAGTTCAAGATCTGAGTACTTCTACTTTTACTCAAGCACAAGACCTGAGTACTTCTACTTTTACTCAAGTACAATATCTGACTACTTCTACTTTTACTCAAGTACAATATCTGAGTGCTTCTACTTTTACTCAAGTTCAAGATCTGAGTACTTCTACTTTTACTCAAGTACAATATCTGACTACTTCTACTTTTACTCAAGTACAATATCTGACTACTTCTACTTTTACTCAAGAACAAGATCAGAGTACTTCTACTTTTACTCAAGAACAAGATCTGAGTACTTCTACTTTTACTCAAATTCAAAATAATCCCATATGGTATGTTTTACTGGAATGTAATCTCCCTAAAAGACAGTCATTATCCAAGTATCTTCATTTCAGTATCACAGGAAGGTTTCCTCACCGTGTTATAATGATGTATTCGTTTCTGTTGGTTGAAGTCCACCACAGCTTGCATGTTTTGTCTTGATATCCGTTTCTTATCTGTGTGAACGGGTGAATTTCCACCACTGATCTGTAAAGTTTGACATGTTCCCATCTTATTCTCAGGTGGTAATGTGAGGTTTCTGCATGAACCCTTGAAGGTAATTTCTCTCCCGAGCTGATGAAGCTATTATTAATGTTGTCAAGCTTCAGTGCTCCGTGATGCAGCCCATAATAGTCCCATTACAGAGCAGGTTCCCTCACTGACCTGTCAAACATCCCCTCGGTGACAGCAGACATAATCACAGGTCTGACACGGTGGCGCCGCCTTTAATCAGAGCTGTTAAAGAAACGGAGACAAAGTTCCTTTTATTTATTTATTTTTAAATAAATGACGGTGGTGAACTCGCCCTCCCAGAGCCTCCGGTTCAATTCCCACCTCTGACCATATAGAAGAAGGTACATAATCACATGGATGACACACTCGATGGCAGGTGGAAAACATGCATCTGCAACAAAAGGGAAGAGAAGAAGAACGCCGCGTGTCTCTGATGAAACTCAAGCAAAGGTTTGAACAGCTAGAGGGTAACTTTCAAAGAAGTGAAAAGGTGTTTATTCTGCACCAAAATATACAAATGTACATTTATCATGAAGGAATAAGGATGATAGGTTTGCTAATGTTGTCAAGCTCAGGGGGAAAACACACACACACACACACACACACACACACACACACACACACAGACAGACAGACAGACAGACAGACAGACAGACAGACAGACAGACAGACAGACAGACAGACAGACAGACACACACACACACACACACACAGCGAGATATAGACAGCGACATGATTAACACTGTCTCGTGTTAGGGGCTCCATGTGTGATGGTAAAGAATATTCCCTCATGTACGTGAGTTAAAATCAATCTGAAAATCACACAGGAGTCAAAATGTCGACGCTTTCAATCACAAGGTTTGAAAATGAAATTAATGTCATCTTTTACTCTCAGCGGAGGACGAAGTCATTAAAAGGTGGGCGAAATGTCTTTAAGGGATAAACAGGTCATATCTTTTGGAGCCAGTTTCTTTGATAATAATAATATCTGCTCTACGTTTTGTTACAAAAACATCTTTAACATTTCCTTTAATTTCATGGAATGATCAAATGTTTTTATGTATAACCTTCGAGTGAGAATAGTGGAGTAAAACGTATATTATTCACATGTAGAAGTTCAACGTAACAGCAAATCTAAATACTCAAGAATTCATGTATCCCAACAAAATAACTTTTTAACTAATCTAACCACTTATTGCTACAACTACGCAAGGTTTTGGGACTATGGAAAGACAGATTAAACCACATGTGTCAAACTCAAGGCCCGGGGGCCAAATCAGGCCCGTGGTGGATTTAATTTCGGCCCGCAGGATAATTTCTAATTCCTATTAGATCTGGCCCTCCGGTATATTGCACCTTCACTCCATCCTGAGGGTCTCCTCAGCTCAGAGCCTGAGCCCAAACATTGATGACCTTGCACCCAAGATGAGATGCCAAGTATCTGAGCTAGCATCACAGAGCAGCACACTGAGTCTAATGGATGTTTCCTTCTGCACTTTCTCTCTCACGACAACAGGGCATGTTTGGTTTCTCTTTGAGGGAAATAGTTTTGTTGAAGCTGTTGTTGGCCTGTGGGAAAATGTACTCATAAGAAATGACTCTGGAGAAGCTGCAGATAGAGCCATAAGAAATGAATCAACTGATTATTTAATGTTTAATGTTGTTTTTATAGGCAATCATTTAAGCTTTGTTAGTTCCAGGTTTAATATGTGCAATAAGTTCATTTCAATAAGTTCTGCAATAAACATTGAACCAGTCCGGCCCTCCACTAGTACCCATTTTTTAAAATTTGGCACACTGTGTATTTGAGTTTGACACCCCTGCTGTAAACAGTCAGGATCGAGTCAAAAGAGTACAAGATCCTGGAGACTACACTTCCCATAATGCACCGGGACAGTCAGTTTTCGATAAAGATTTGACATGCTAAACCTAAACTGAGATTATTATTAAGTACTTCATGACTAAGCAGCCAATGTGTATGTCTATAATTGGCACACTGGCCTCTTTAACAGCCTCAAATGTAAATACTATAAAGTTAACAGTTAATCTCAATTTAAGGGAAAGTTCCTTCAAAATAAAGGGGGGAAGTAAAGCTGTATTATCAAGAAAAACATAAGAAACGTTAGTCGACTTAAGAGAGCTAAATTAAGCTCTATAGACAAACTTCTTCTACTTCACATTTAATAGTTTGTCAATCAGAGAGGATGTTAGCGTGATTAAAATGTTGAAATGGAAGATTTGTGTTCAAGGTCAATGAGGAATGAAGCAGATTTACCCATGTTCGGTAGAGGTGGGAAGTATTGGAGTACAAATACTTTGTTACTGTACTTAAGTACATTTTTCTGGTATCAGTACTTTACTCCACTACTTATTTTTCTGACAACTTTTTACTTTGACTTCTTACATGTTGAACTCAAATACCTGTACTTTCTACTTCTTACATGTTGAACTCAAATACCTGTACTTTCTACTTCTTACATGTTGAACTCAAATACCTGTACTTTCTACTTCTTACATTTTGAACTCAAATACCTGTACTTTCTACTTCTTACATGTTGAACTCAAATACCTGTACTTTCTACTTCTTACATGTTGAACTCAAATACCTGTACTTTCTACTTCTCACATGTTGAACTCAAATACCTGTACTTTCTACTTCTTACATGTTGAACTCAAATACCTGTACTTTCTACTTCTCACATGTTGAACACAAATACCTGTACTTTCTACTTCTTACATGTTGAACTCAAATACCTGTACTTTCTACTTCTTACATGTTGAACTCAAATACCTGTACTTTCTACTTCTCACATGTTGAACTCAAATACCTGTACTTTCTACTTCTTACATGTTGAACTCAAATACCTGTACTTTCTAGTTCTTACATGTTGAACCCAAATACCTGTACTTTCTACTTCTCACATGTTGAACACAAATACCTGTACTTTCTACTTCTCTCATTTCCCAAACAGGCTGGTTCCTTTAGTCTGAATGTGCGTTTGGTGGCGTGATCATTATTATTTAGAGTCATTGCGTGCCTATTGATTTGAACACGATCCGTGTATCCATCATTTCCTGGTCTTCTCTAAAGAAGAGGGACCAATGGAAACGTTGTCATGTTGCCGTTGGTCACCATGGAAACATTCATTCGCTAACAATGACATTATTGTTCTATTAATATAAAGGGAGGTCAGGTACTCTTTAAAACAGCTGCTAGTTATGGGTACTTTTTACTGAAGTACATTTCAAAGCCTCTTTACTTTGACTTGAGTAAAGAAGTTTAGTCAGTACTTCTACTTTTACCATACACGAGTATCTGTACTGCTACTGGAGTAAAGGATGTGTGTACTTTTCCCATCTCTGGTTATTGGTGGTAAGCAGTGAGGACCACAGCATGATCTAACAGGACTAAAGTGACGTTAACACACACATGTCGTTTAAAGTGCTGCAGCTCATTACCAGGCCTGCAAAAGGACGTGAGCGCTGGATGTTAGATAGGTGTCTCGTTCAATAAGTTAAGGTACAAGACGAGTGTGTGTTCGTGTTGGATAAGAGGGAAACGAAAGCTAATTGTTTTTCAGAATCTGCTGTGTGTGTGTGTGCAGCTGTGAGAGCATCATGTTACCGCTTTATGCAATAATGAAATGGCTGTATACAAGACAGATATAGAGCAGTGTCTTATTTAGTTAATGAAAACAAAAGGAAACGGAAAGTGTTATTTTTTGCCGTCTGATTTATTTAATTTCAACGTTTTACACATTTAAATATCAGCTTTCAAAGATAATTTTCCCTTAAAAGAACAATCTGCATGAAGATACTGTTTCTGTTTCTGAGGAGATTTGTTGCTATTGAATATCTTTGAGATTTGATTGGTCGAGAGCTCCACAAATTCAATGCCATTAACCTCGGCAAAGTATAGAGGCAAAGTATGGACAGATTAATCAAACTCTCTGTGTGAAGACAACATATGGACAATGGATTACATTTCGATAAAGATTACCCATTATAATCTCTTTACTTGGGTCCAGGAATAATGAGAGGAAGGTTAATAAAGAGAATCTCACTTAATATATATTTTGTTGTATTTCCTTACAGTTTTGATTTCATAGTCAATTTCTTTGTATGTGTGTGTGTGTGTGTGTGTGTGTGTGTGTGTGTGTGTGTGTGTGTGCGTGCGTGTGTGTGTGTGTGTGTGTGTGTGTGTGTGTGTAGTAACAGAAGCAGCCTGTAGATGGCAGCAGAGAACAGGGAATGACAGTGTTCATATTCAGGTAAGGTTACACGTATGAATTTAAAATAAATCTTATCTTGTAAAATTAAATGTGCATTCAACACAAAAAACATATAAAACATGATGTTCAATAAAATGTTAAATTGGATATATTTTTGTAATTTTTTGCGTTTATATAAAATGTACCGCACTAACACAGATATTATTTAACTTAAGAATCATTTAAATTAATTAATACACTTATTTAGTTAATATTATTACTGTATATCCATTGCTCATCATGACTGACAACCATTGCCCTTTTACATTTGTGAATACTAGTAAATAACATTATTACATTAGTATTTCTTACCATTTGCTCTAACGGCAATTTATTTTGCTATACTTTGGAGGCGAATACGTATATTTTCAGGTGTGAGTTTTGCGGTATGCAATATAAATGTTGAACAATGATTCATTAGGATAAACCCTTTGAGATGAATATTCATAAAACAGCGTGAATATAATGTGTGTGATTTCTAATGTCTTCAGAAGAAGACAGCCGGCAAACTGAGAGAGAGAAAGGAGGGGAACAGAGTGTGTGTGTGTGTGTGTGTGTGTGTGTGTGTGTGTGTGTGTGTGTCGTCCTCTCTCGTTTATTTAGTGTGTTTACAGTGGGTCGGAGTAAACATCGCTGCTGTTTGTTCCCTTTACGTTTACAACAAACAGGACGGAGCTGCTGCTGTCACCCTGTTTGTAGTTCAGACGTCCAATTATTACACAGCACCAACCTTCATCCAATTATTATCCAACACACACACACACACACACACACACACACACACACACACACACACACACACACACACACACACACACACACACACACACACACACACACACACACACACACACACACACACACACACACACACACACACACACACACACACACACACACACGCATCGCACACACACGCACACACACACTCCATTATCATCGCTCTTTCTGTGACGGCGCTGAACAACAAGAATTATACACCTTAATTAACCAGCCAACATGTCAGTGTATTTATAATAACTACTGACACAGAGCGAGAGAGGGAGATTCAACAAACACACACACAAACACACACACACACACACACACACACACACACACACACACACACACACACACACACACACACACACACACACACACACACACACACACACACACACACACACACACACACACACACACACACACACACACACACACACACACACACACACACACACACACACACACACACACTGTAAAAACAATGTAGAAGAGACTAAAAATATTGTAAATCAAACAGTTATGAACAAAACACATCAACACCTCTCTACTGAGTAATATATCTATATATATACATACAACTTTGTTTACATATTAGAGCTGTGAATTCCTCATTTTGTTTGTCCACCATTGTTGTCTTTATAATTTTTTTTTTCTTTCCGTTTCTATATTCTTAGAGAACAGACAGTTAGACGAGGTTTTTTTTACATCTTGCACTCTTCTTAAATGTGGGGTAGGTAAGAATGGAGAAACCAGCTCGAGTGCGATAGAATTTGAAAATACACAGCCGGAAAAAATCTGCCACTTCCTCACAGAGCCCCTCCTCCAACACACACGAACGCGCACATGACCAATGAGGGCACGAGATGAGTTTGTGCACAGATGGAAGGCTGACAGGCAGGTAGGCCATCCAGTTACTTTAGCCGGCTCAGATGATTGGTCGTGCTTTTTACAGCGCCACGGCTTCCACAGATTATATTTATTTATGTATTTTTTGTCAAAGCACTTCAGATACTCATTGCTATCGGGATGTTAAGAGCATTCCATGGAATATAACAACAAGTGTATCTCGAGCCAGTTTCTCAAACTTACCTACCCCACCTTTAAGTGGATATATTTTAAATAATTTGTGTTTTTTATGACACAACTGTTGAGGAACCATTGATTTGTAAGCTAAAGGCTCAGACACACCAAACTGACCCCAAAGAACACGTCCCGACGGACCCGACTGTTGCGTCGCCTCACGTCTCCTGCGTCTTGGCCAGCAGTCGCACTGGAACACACCGACTTCAGCCGCCGGCCAAGTAGCGCCTACGCACTGTGCATGCGTGAGTGGCAATAACTCTCCTTACCAGCAGGCGGCGGTAGTGTGTGTTCGTCATTCAAAAGAGGCAACAACCGGAAGGAAGACTGCGTGATACACCGAGAGAATGAATGATGAAAAATAAACTCTTCCAGGTGGGATGAAAATGCCTTCTTAATCGTTTGTTTGGGTCCCTCACTTCCGTTTGGCTTCTCATGTACTGATTCGCTAGCTGAACAGCCAATCAGAGTGGTTTCTTTGTCCGACGGCCTTTAGTCGACAGCCTCCCGATTCAACATGTCGAAAAGACACGACGGTGCGGGACACACCAATCTGAGCAGGGCGAAAGGACGCTCATCGACGGCCAGACATCTATCGACGGCCACAATCTGGTTGGTGTGTCCGGGCCTTTTGAGGACATGCAAAGACTATACATTCATATTTATTTCTGTAAAACCTAAACAAACTGAATTAGTTTGGCTTTTTTACCGTCCAAGTTGTCTGCAATGAGTCTTGGGTTGTAGCCCGAAAATAAGACTGACATTTCATCTTGTTTCATCAACCCGACATTTGTAGGGATATTCGCCCAAATATGCCACAGAAGTTTGTTAATGTTAGTTTTCAAACCTAATCCTAACCCTTTTACAAAAACTGGAGCTCAACGTTTGTCGAAAATCAACATCGTCCTTTAGAGCTCTGTCCATCTCATCCTCACTTGTTTATTTATCAGTCGTCATAGTTGATAATTGCTAGGTAGCTTCATAGGATAACTAAGTTTCCATTGGTAATCCTGCCTAGAGACAACCTTTTTATACCAACCAGGTTAAGAGCTACGCATACCGTGTTTAAATAACTTCCTACTGAGGAACCAGACTAAGGTACAGCTGCATGTCTGTGTTTCCAGTCCTCCCAATGAACACAGATTTGAGCATCTAACTTCATGTTCCTTCTTTAATTCTGTCACAGTGTATTGCTCCTCGGATGACACTTTGGCAGCTGTACTATTAATATTATCTAATTATTTAGAAACTATGATCACTAACTATTACTAACACTACTAAATGTGTGATGTTTTTTTGTCTGCTGGCAGCTTCTCTGGCAGCCGTAGTTGTTGCTCTGCAGTGTGAAAGTCTTCTTTTTACTCTTTTTATAGCATTTTTGTGAATGAAACTTTGCCCACAAGGTAATCAACTCTTGAGAATGCACACCTTGGCATGGACAGCTGTTTTTCATCAGGATTAAACAATCGATTTCAGATGAGTTAGTGCAGTTTGGAAAGTTAAGGGAATCCACGGAAAGAGAAAAAGGTCTAGTTTAGAGTTTTTTGAAAATATGTGTTCATTTGTAAAGCTGCTCAATTGTGCCGTTGAACATATGGACAGAAAACCCAATAGACATGTTTGAGATTTAAAACTAAAAGTCTTTCCGAGGAAGTTAACATCAAGCGAACATTAGTAATGTTTTTCTTTAAAGGCACTGGTCTTAAAACACACATTGCAAACACGGCTTTAACACATAGAAAAACCTTCAACATGCTCGACAAACAACTCTTCAGAAGGTCGTGTTGTCATAGTAACAAGGGATGTTCACACACACACTTAACAAAGCTGACAGGACGAGTGTGTGTCTGTGTGTGGAGGTCAGAGAATATTACAGTTGGTTTTGACAGTTTCAGTCACACACTGATTCATGCGCGCACACACATACATTAAAGGTTGGTAAATCACAGCTTCGTGTAGATGTCAAATTTAAAACAAATGACTACCTACATGTAAATAGATGTACAGTTGGTGTAAATAAACACATGTAGTGCTCACAAACACCTTCTTCTAAACAAACAACAACACTGACACATTACACACTAATTAAAACAGAGTAGTACGATTTATATTGTGGGTGGTTTATTTGATGCAATTAGTAAAAACTCTTGAAGGAAACGTAGACTATAAGAGCATCACGTTTCCTTTTTTCTTGCAAAAAGCTTGAACTATAAGGAGACAGCTACAACAAACATTTTACACGATAGAGCCAAACAACAACAGCATTAGCAAGAACATATACCAACGGGAACAACCACATGGCTAATAGATGAATAATAATAATAATAGATTTATTTTGTAAGCGCTTTTACAGGTGCTCAAAGTCGCTTTACAGAGATAGTGAGAAGAACAAAAAATACATATAGTTGAAGTCAAATTAAAATCAAGCAATAAAAAAACAATCACACATTAAAAGCCAGATTGAAGAGGTGAGCTTGTCTGAGTTTTTTGAAGGTGGTGAGGGATTAATAACAACATCAACAATAAATACTATTACCAAGAGCAAACAACCACAACAATAATATTTTAGCTCCCAATGAGGCGTCCCTCAAGGCTCATTACTGGGTCCACGTCATTTTCTCCAAACACTTCCCTTTGGCAGCCTAATTAATTAATTTGGCCCAAAATGTCACTATATGCAGATGATACACAACTCCTTTCTTACAATCAAGCCACTAAAAAGATTCCTAGTTTTGCATTTTTTCCACAGCAGGAATATTTTTAGAACGTTTTAAGAAACTACTGTAAGAAGCTACATTTGGACTACAGAAACAAGAACTGGGCCCCCTTTACAACATTCCCTGAACTGTGTGAAGTACTTTCAGGAACTATTTGGAGTGACTTTGCGTCAAATTTAGGTTAAAACACAAGATTCAGGGTTACTTCAACATGAACAGCCTCCATAATGTCAACAGTATTAATTAGTAGTGCTATGAAACGACTTCCGTAATAATATTTAAACACATTTTTAAAGCTTTCTTAAACTTTAGGTTATTTCTAAATTCAATCAAAAGCTAGTGCCACACAACGCAACAGTAAACTCCAATATAATCATATGACTGTGTTGCTTTCCATTGTTTTGTTATTATTGCTCATTGGCTATGTTAGAAAGACTAACAGGAACATTTTGTTTCTGATTTAGTTACCAGGTTCCTGGGAACAATGACAAATCTAATATCGGCAGCGAGTTCCAGAAGCAGTTGTTTGGTTTAATCAAAAGCAACAGCTGTTGTTAATTGTCAAATGTTGACACCTACAAGATGTGTTCTAGCTTTTATTCAGCCCAACGTGACAAAACAGAATTTATTCAAGACTGATTTTAAGATCTGTTTGTTTGGTTAATAACCACAGAGTCATTGTTTTGTGTTCTGGCATTTAATAAGCCTTCACATTCATATATACAGGATGTTCCTTACACTTCTTCCTCCTGGATTGTAGTCATTGTTCACTGCTACCGTGCAGTCTTTCAATTTTGGATTTGTAAATATGTTTTTGTTTTGTTACTTTCTTACTTTACACCCATCCAACGTTACACACCTTGAACGAACCGCTAAGTGACGGAAATGTCCGGATTCTGTGAGATGTCCGTCCACTTTTCTAGATCAATGCTACTAGCTAAATCAGCTAAAACATGAACAAAAATGGTGGTTCAAACAGGAAGAGCGCAGTGGACTCCTGAGCGTTCAGATTATTTTGTTTTTTCTCCAAAGTGCCTTAATGTTCTGTTGATGTAAAGATCGGGTCATTAACCTGCAGTGTGCAAGCTAATAGCCCAAAGCCCCATTTCCCCACACCTTTCAGCAATGCCTTCTTTAATTGTACCTCCACTTTTTTACAGCAACAATCTGCATTGCTTCCATTCACCTGAACAGTTTCTTCTCCTCATCAACAAGGCTCGGGACCCCCCACTGACACTCAACCTCAGCCACATCATAGACTCTGCATTACATTAATGCACACAATGTATAGAATATCTTGTTTTTCATTACTGCACATATTTAATTGTATTCCAATTCTAAGATTGTGTTTACTTCCTGTCTTCTGCTGTTCCCTTTAGAGTTTACTTCCTGCCTTCTGCTGTTCCCTTTAGTGTTTACTTCCTGTCTGTCTTATTCTGCTGTTCTCTTTGATGTTTACTTCCTTTCTGTCTTCTTCTGCTTTTCCCTTAAGTGTTTACTTCCTGTCTGTCTTCTTCTGCTGTTCCCTTTAGTGTTTACTTCCTTTCTTCTGCTGTTCCCTTTAGTGTTTACTTCCTGTCCGTCTTCTTCTGCTATTCCCTTTAGTGTTTACTTCCTGTCTTCTGCTGTTGCCTTTAGTGTTTACTTCCTGTCTTCTGCTGTTCCCTTTAGTGTTTACTTTCTGTCTGTCTTCTTCTGCTGTTCCCTTTAGTGTTTACTTCCAGTCTTCTGCTGTTCCCTTTAGTGTTTACTTCCTGTCTGTCTTCTTCTGCTGTTCCCTTTAGTGTTTACTTCCTGTCTGTCTTCTTCTGCTGTTCCCTTTAGTGTTTACTTCCTGTTTGCATTGCTTCCATGTATTTTATCAAGTAGATAGTCAAATTGATTCAACAATAGATAGATAAGTAGATAGCTAGGTGCCATTATGTATTCCCTGTTCGTGCATGAACACTAAACTTTGTCTTAATAAAGCCTCCCCCTCCCTCCCTCCCTCCCTCCCTCTGCAGGTGACTCCCAGCCCATCTGTCTACTCTCCACAGGGGGAGGACGGGTGAAGAGGAGGAGGATGAAGGTAAATTAACAAGTTGCCACATGTTTCCAGGCTGTGAGGTGAAAGTGGCTCTGCTGCTTTTAATTACACCTGGACGTCACTCCTCAAGTCTCAATGTAACCAACGGAGTCGAGGGAGAGGTACTTTATATCTAATTTCTCTCATATATGATGTTAGGAAAGGAAAGAGAAGAGTAGAAATCTGCAGCTCTGATTTAAATGTGATATATAAATCATTTTAAGTGCAGGTTTAAACAAGGTTACACTTTGTTCACGACATAACAAGGACATGTACAAAATTAGCATATTTCTAACTTCTTGCCTGTATATTAGTTTTCCAACATTATGTTTGAAATTAGCAATAATTAGTACTATTTGCTCATCCTTATTGGCTTTAGGTTTGAAGCTAATATCTTTATCAACTGGGTCAATATCACCATAAAGTAACTTTGGTGTCCCCATCAGAATCACTCAGTCATCATGAACATGTAGCAGAATAATGAAACTCTGAGGTCTTATTATAAAAGGCCGAACATTGACACACACATCAGTACAATGATAAGTCTCTTGAAATGTGTTTCCTTCATTGTATACCTTATTTCTTATTATGTCCCACACACTGCTCTGCTAACTACAGTGTGTGTAACAAGTGGTTAAATGATACTACATTTAAAAAGAAATTATATGGTTTTATTGTCCACAACGAGTTATTTGATAAAACGAGTCATTTTGATCATGTATATTCTATTTTCATAATAATATTGAACATTTTGTCTTTCCTCAATGGAGGCTAGTTGCAAAGTAAGTTTTTTAACTTATATTTTGAAATTGTAATCATATTATGTGTGCAGTTGGATGTTGTCAAGCTTAACATGTCCACTAGTGACATGTCAATTAATATAAAAACCTTTCAGAAATTCGAAATATATTTGTTAGACCGTACACAGTCACCTTTCTAACTGAATCATGTTGCTAACTGAAGGTCCACCATGTGCTCATTAAATGCTAATATTAGCCACAAATGTCCACCCTGTCAGAAAGCCTTCCCATTACAGGCTGGACATGGTAGAAATACAGTTTGCCATCATTTCATTATTTTTCCATCAACTGAAATATATTGTTGAGAAAGGGACTATAGCTTTTAGAAAATGTACATTTTATAATCACTATGTAATTACAATGTATTAACTCTTTGAATGTTGTCCAAGACAGGGTGGATACATTTCGCTGTTTGCATGTACTTGCAGTTAATTTATAAAAAGTGTGGGACCTTGACCAACATCCATTTCTAACAGCATACTGTATAGGCTACTTAATACAATGAATATGAAGTTTAATGGAAAATCCCAGATTTCTTTTTTTGGAAATGGGGAAGTCTCAAATGGTGATGCTGATTCAACTCCTAACACCCAACTCTAGAATTGATTGTGATTAAATATGGGTCGGACGTCCATAGTCCTCTCGGGATCAATTGTAATACATGGGTTGATGTTCTGAGCATGTTAGCATTTAGCACCGCCTTAAAGAGCTGCTAGCATAATTATTTTCCTATCAAAACTATATATAATATACAATATAACGATATTTTTCATTATCAATGTATTTTGTAATCACACAGGAAATGTTGATAATGATTATATCATAAAACGTTTAGCCTGTAAATTAGTTTTGGTATGTTGTGGTTGCAGTAAACGATCATTTTCACTATTCGCTAACAGGCGTTTGGCTTTTTAAAACAGACTTTAGGTCCCTTATTGTATAATATATGTAACTCTGAATTTCTACATAATGTGTGCTTTTACTTTTTGTACTTCTTTGGTGCTTACACTTTGGTTAATTGTGTGTCACTTCGAATTGCAGCAGAGTATTTCCACTCAGTGATACTACGACTGTTACCGAATACAAAAAAAATGCCTGCTTTTATTTAATCCTGTCTTCTCTCTTCTTCCACCTCTCCCTCACTGTTTCACTCTCTCGGGTGTAATTGGCCTCAGTGTGTTTTTCTGCTCGTATGCTACATTAATTATCACAGCAATCAGACCGGGGACAATATGGCTTTATTTGTTCCTGCGGGAGAGCGCCGTGTGTGTGCGTGAGTGTGTGTGTGTGTGTGTGTGTGTGTGTGTGTGTGTGTGTGTGTGTGTTGACGTGTGTGTGTGCAGGCAGGTGATATTCATATGCATGTTAGGTACAGTTGAGCACTTGTATGGCTCATTATAAGCACTAACAAGGCTTCAGTAGCTGTATGTTCAGCCCTCAGGGAGCTGCTGTGAACACCTTCTCTCACAGGACTGAAAGTACACACCAACAACCACACAAACACACAACGGTAAAGAAAACAATTAGAGAGAATCCGTGTGTGTGTTCACATCGCAGGGCGCAAGTCTGCAAACAGTTTTCAGACTTTCTTTTGTTGTCTTTCTGTGACTCGTCATCCTCCTCGTGCTTTACTAATTACACGTTGCTATTAATATGAAACATAACCCTTTTCTTTACGTACAAACAACACGTGAGAGAAGGTCGTAGTTGATGTTAAAGGTCCCATGACATGGCCATTTCTACTGATCATAATTCCATTGTTGAGGTCTACTAGAATAGATTTATATTGTACAATGTTCCAAACTCACATTGGTTTCTCATCCAGCATCTCTGTATTCACTCTCTGTCCTACACGGCTTGTTGGAGCTCCTCCCCCCCCTCCCTGTGAGCCCAGTGTGCTCTGATTGGTCAGGACGTTTGCGAGGCTCGTTGCTGCGAGCTGCTGTGAGCTGCTGCGATGAGTGGACAGGTTTCCAGGTCGGCGAGACAGCGAGAACAAGCGAAACTCCGCGAACGTCAACGGGAGGGAGGGGGCGTGGCTAGTGGAGTACTTCGTGACCACAGAGTGTGAACGTTGTGATCAGCTGTTTTAGCGCAGTTCTCCAGTGAAGGGGGGGGGGAGTCTCCCTCCGCAGCCGGTTGGCGTAGTTTTGACACAATTCCGTATTACAGACCGACGTTAACAGCAGCCCTGTCTGTGCACATGGAGACCGACTCTGTCGTCCGGTGATCTAACCGCCTTCTGGAAAAGCTTCACAAGTAAGTCGGTACGCAAATGCGCTTTGTGACACAAGTGACGGTACGCATTTAAGATTGTTGCAGCGCATGCGTACCTGCGTACCAGTTATGTGCGCCCCTGTTTATAACGCTGTGAGAATGGGTCTGCGGAGAGCATTTCTCCGCCATCCCAACGTAGCAGCCCGAATAACGTTTACCCATTTAAACAGTCGTGGTAGATACCTTGTTTGTTTTAAACATCATAAATACACAAACAACAATGAATACTTACAGGTCGTGAACCCGAATCTCCCGCTGGTCCAAACAAAGTAGGAACAGCATCGTTCTTCAGTGCCCTACGCTGTGCATATCCGGCATGCATCGCTGAAAGGTTTGGGAAGCTTTGGTTCGTGGCAGAGGGTGTGGCCTCTGGGTGTTCACATGTCACTGTACCCAGGAGGTAAACAATGGAAAAAGAGAAATGTCCAACGAGGTGTTCTGGGGAAGCATAGACAGGTCTTCTCTGTGGTCTACGTTGAGGGTTTTGACTCTGCAGACCGTTTACATGCAGAAGCTACAGAACACAAGGGGACGGGTAATAACCGGAAAAGCATGACATGGGACCTTTAAGTTTGGGTTTACCATTTGCTGCAATTATTGTGAAGAAGCATGGAGGAAGTGTGATGTAAAAACTTGGGTAAATAAAAACAGACGATGACCAAAGGTTTGCGGACGCCCGAAACACGTCGTCTACTAACAGGCTGTAGAGGTTTGTTAGTGATGTTAGCATTATTGATGTTGTCGCGGTTTTCTCCTTTGTTTCTTGTTTCATTTCTAAAGCGTCATCCTTTCAATTTCTTAGTTTTACTCACAGTTGTGATGACTTGTCTGGCTTCTATAAATGGCTCGATGTTATGCGGCTCATTGTCAATCAAGTAATCCCGCTAATTACCTGACTACAAACTGAATACACTTTGGTGTTTACTTCCTGTCTGTCTTCTTCTGCTGTTCCCTTTAGTGTTTACTTCCTGTCTGTCTTCTTCTGCTGTTCCCTTTTATAGTTTACTGCCTATCTGTCTCCTTGGCTGTTCCCTATAGTGTGTACTTCCTGTCTGTCTTCTTCTGCTGTTCCCTATAGTGTGTGCTTCCTGTCTGTGTCCTTGGCTGTTCCCTATAGTGTTTACTTCCTGTCTGTCTTCTTCTGCCGTTCCCTTTGGTGTTTACTTCCTGTCGGTCTACCTCTGCTGACTTCTCTGATGTCCAATGCTCTGAATGTTTGCCTCTTTCCTTCTTTTAAGCTCAAGTAGAAACAGAAATATAAATAAAATAGTGCAGGACGATGTTGGAAATGAGTACAGTCATACATCCTACAGCCAGTAGAGGGTGCTGTCACATGATCATATGTTGTTTCTGGGGATTTGCTGAAAACACACACACACACACACACACACACACACACACACACACACACACACACACACACACACACACACACACACACACACACACACACACACACACACACACACACACACACCAACACCTGTGCTAATGAAGCAGAGCTGCAGCACACACCGTCCTTGAGTCTGTCAATCAAGTGCTTACTAATGGGCTTCTACACACACACACACACACACACACACACACACACACACACACACACACACACACACACACACACACACACACACACACACACACACACACACACACACACAGAGGAGAGGACACGCAACACACACTGTGAGTCACGTCTACACACACACACACACACACACACACACACACACACACACACACACACACACACACACACACACACACACACACACACACACACACACACACACACACACACACACACACACACACACACACACACACACACACACACCCTCTCACAGCTGTACCTTCCTATTGAGAGGAGGGTTTCATTGAAAAGGCTGTAATCTGCCCACACACTCAGCCGGCAGATGATAAGAGACAGAGGGAGGGAGGGGAGATGCATTTCAACAAAAATAGTGAGATATAAATTGAAACATGTTGGAATAGATCAACATTAAGAGAATGATGGGAGCAGAGACATGATTCTGGACAGATTGATGTCAAATGTAAAGTCCTAAAATCCTATTTTAAGGTTGTAATGGTGAATTTCGACACCAATAGGCATAACACATGTTATCACAAACATGCACAGATATTCTTTTTAGGTTTGAGATACAGGAGGCAGCAGTTACAGATAGACTGTGCAAATATGGGGATAAGACATTCTTGTTTGACTCCTCTAAGTAAATCCTGCAAAAGCACTAAAGTGGACAGTGATAAATAAGTTGCTAGTTGGCACCGTTTTGTAATGTCTGCACGAGGCCAACAGTCCTTACGTCTCTTCTTTCTTTCTTAGTTTCTGACTTTTTACCCGTGTGTCATCCAAAAAGGCAGCTAAAAACAAAACAATTAAATTGATATAACATAATTTTTCCAAAACAAACTACCATCTTTATCTAAATATGCAAGCAAACCACACAACATATACATTTGCAAAAGGTTAATTTAAAAGTGATTTTGTCGGTCGCATGGGCGGCGCCAGGATTTTTTTGCTGCAGTAACTTAGCAGTTGCTATGACAGCACGGCGTTGCTAGTTAATTTTCAAAATAAATAAACAAACAATACCAGTGGGCCAAGCACGAGCCTGTTCATATTGTAGCGTTCACCGCTATTCAAGATCCCAGATAACTTGAGCATTCAATGTCGAAAACGTTCTCTTTACTTTCTGGTATTGACGGCCACAGCCAGGCCTTACAGAACCAATCAATAGTATAACCAGCCGAGTCAACCCTCCCGATTTTCGCGGGAGACTCCCGATTTCATTGCCCTCTCCCGGTTTCCTCCCGGGGTCATATTTCTCCCGATTTCTGACAAAATCAGATAGCTAAGGACTGTTTCCACTCGGACTTTAATACAGCTACACCATTGTTTGGTTTCCATGGTAACACGTCTCTTTAGTAGCGCGCGCAACTGAAAGTCTGACAGGGTGAGGCAGATAGTCACAGAAAACAGAACAAGAATCGACAACTACTCTAATCGCTGCTCACTTTTTTCCTGCCCACACATATGCTCCATCAAGGATGGTGCTACAGGCTGCACTTAGAACTACAATAAGCATGTTAATGTTAATCTAACAGCTCCGGCGATAAACTAGCACCCCGCCCCCCCCCCCTCCATTTTGCATTTTGAAATGCTCCCTATTTCTGAGGTCTCAAGGTTGGCAAGTATGAGTATAACACTCATTATGACTTTTCCCCACAGTCGAAGACAACTCCTACCGCCTCGTACTCCCTCCACACACACACACACACACACACACACACACACACACACACACACACACACACACACACACACACACACACACACACACACACACACACACACACACACACACACACACACACACACACACACACACACACACACACACACACACACACACACACACACACACACCTGGAAGGGCGGTCTCTCCCTAACTCCCACCAACAACATTGCCTAAATAACTTTACAAATGCACTAAACTGTGCACATCTGATAACTGACATAACTATTAACTTGGACACGCTACAATATTATCATTCATATTTACATTAAAAACATTCCTTTGACACTTATAACATTACTTTGCAAGGTAAGCACAACCAAAATAAGTTTGTAAAAGCAGAATTTGAAAACTGTTTATGTGCTCCTACAATATTTTTGTATAATACCATTACACCCTAAGCGTACAAGTACACAATAGCGATCGTTCACTTTTTCAACTGGCATGCTGTGGCATTTAACCTCATGACCTCATGGACCGGCTCCATTGGAGATCGCGGTCGTTTACGCTGACTTGTGAGAAATCTTTCCATTTTCGATCTGTGTTCACACACTGAGAATTATAACAACATTAGCCAAGTAACAGTTCACGCTTTAACTTACAACGACCCCTGATAGATCTCGC
>NC_136905.1:83636941-83639441 GCF_949606895.1 Notothenia rossii | reverse complement strand
CATTCATTTACTTTGAAATCCACCATCGTGATCTCCCTGTCGTCGCCTGTTGGAGCCTCTGGGCTTTGTGTTTTAACGAGATATGGAATTTGTACGGTTGTGTGTGAATTGATAAATGTTCCCCAGCAGGACAGATCACACACACACACACACACACACACACACACACACACACACACACACACACACACACACACACACACACACACACACACACACACACACACACACACACACACACACACACACACACACACACACACACACACACAGCAGGATGTGGATCTATATGAATGACACAGAATCGGAGCGTTTGACACTTCATTCTGCCGCCTCTGGGTTCACGTGGAGCCGCTGTGTTGTGTTAATAGTGTTGCTGATATTGACGTGTTTACACTGAATATGAAAGTTCATGCACTAATCTTATCTTTTCTCCGTGTGTTTGTTTTATATTCAGAGTATATGATGGAGGAAATGGCAAAAACCACAGCTGGGGCTGAAAAATAATTCAAAATACCTATTTCTTTGTATTTACAACGAATTCCAGGCCCACCAAATGCCCATTAATATAATCTATTATGTACAATATGTCATCAGGGTTGCCATAAATTAAAAGAATGAAGATGGTGCAAGTAAACAAACTTATTAGGAAGAAAAAACGGTGTAATTATGATTGTTATATTTTTAAATGAGTATTAAATTAAGTTATATTGATTAGTTATTAAAAACATAATTACCAGGAATGTGCAATCATTTTTTTTTTTTTAATACAATGTCATATAATCATCAGAATTTTAAGTAAAACATTTCGAGTAAAAGATCGAATAAATTAAATTAAATGAATAAAATATTTATATAAGAAGTAATAATGATCAATAAAATATAAAATGAAATAAAATATAATAAGGTGTATTTTTTAATGATGTTACGGATATTAACTTGTTCGGTGCAATTTAACCCAAACTATAAAAATAAGAATTATCCTTTAATTATGGTATGATTATCGATAAATGCTCATTTATAGAATAATTCAAATATAATACAGCATTAGAGTAGCCGTCTTTTAAAGGGGACCTATCATGCAAAATGAACTTTTTGATGTCTTTTATACATAAACATGTCCCCGCTGCGTCGGGGAACTTTTGCTCCGTACCTACGTCTTTTAGAAACGGGGGAACAACGAGATGACGTAATATCGGATGGCGGACCCACAGAAAGTTGCTATCAGAAACAATGCCTGACGTGTTTTGGACGTAATCTGGTCTTTGTTTACATTAGCAAGCCTCGCTAACACTCAGAGCTAACCTGTACTGGAGAGCACATGTGTTTAAAAAAGCAGGAAATAAAAAAAGGAACTCACCTTGTGATAAACCCGCAAGAGAAAAGGCATTTGAGCTCCATACTGTTTCAGAAATAATCCTTGATGTGGTTTAGAACAGAGGCCTGTACGACGAAGCCGGTTCAACCTAACCTGGATATGTTTGAGTGACCCGGTTTACCTAATCCAAAACAAACGCGCTCTCGCTAAACGGTCCTACAACGCTGGTTATCAACTCGTTAACTCAAGCGAGTCGTGTCCTATCTAGTTAGGTGCGCGTTCACATGAAAGGGGTGGGATCTGGAGCATTCGACCAATCACAAACATGGAGAAGCGTACTGACAGCGCAGCGTCATACTTCCTGAATGAAAAGTCAACTATAATATTAGATAAATGAAGAAGTTAAACTTTAAACATCCATGACTTAAACACTGTATCCAGGATCAAAGCCACATAGCTGCACCTGCAAGGTGAACACAGCTGGTAACAGAACAAGTGTTTGAATGCGTACATGAACAGGTTTATGATATCACTGCCCCGTCTAAGACACCATCTGACTTTCATTACATTTGACTCGAGTGTTTCCTCAACTTAATGTGTTGCTTAAAATAATACTTCTGCAGTGGCGGCCGGCCCATAGGGGCGATAGGGCCGCCGCCCAACCTCTTCCCGCATTACAAATTAAAATTAATCTTTTTTTTTTTTTTTAAATATATCTTTTTTTAAATATCTTTTTTAAATTTTAATATTTAATAAACAAGGTAAATATTATATAATTGGTATCAGCAAAATGTATAATCTACAATAAAATCTCGTTTAAAATGCTGTTACGATGTCTAAAGTTACTGATAAGTCACATGTTTCCTGCCTGGCCTTGCCCGTGTATCATTACCCTCTCTCATCTGGGCGCTAAGAAAGGAGCCCTCAACCAGTGCAGCAGCAGCCACTAGCAGCTGACTGTTGCTATCTGTAAGCTATGGCTCCGAAACATAATTTCAGCCAATCAGCGTCGTCAAATCTGATGATCACCGGGCGCCAATGTCAGCGCCCGGTGCAGGGTTATGGCTAGACAGGATCCGTCTTGTGTAAAACTCTCGCAAGAGTTTGTGAGTCACGTGGCTGAATGTTTACGTTTGACAGACAGCCTTTCAGTTACGATCATTAACATCAGTGAGCCACAGC